>NW_020799105.1:4881339-4960400 GCF_003259725.1 Athene cunicularia
CCCGAGGGCAGCCCGGGGCCGAGAGGGGGGTGCCCGGTGCGCACACAGGTAGCGGGGGCCGGGCGCCGTCGCAGCCGGAGGAGCGGCGCGCTGTGCGTAGGCCCCGAGCTAACTTGTCATCTGTTCTGTACTACATGGCGTCCGGGTGGCGCGGGGGGAAATGCCTAACCCCAAACCCAGCAAAGCTTAGGGTGCGAGATAAAAAATGAGATATACGTCTCTACAAAGCCACACGGTCTAAACTAGCAGTAACCCAGACTGATATTGATCCTTGCATAGATCTGTCCTCTAATGCCTTATCACAGTGGAACGTGTGAAACCTTCACAAGACCTTCACAAAGTGTGAAATGCAACAACTGCGCTCTGAAGAAAATACAGAGGCACGGACATATGCTTTTGTCGTAAAGCGAAGTGCTTTTGTGACTGCTAAGATGGAGATGAAATGGGTAAACAGAAATACCTTTCCAAAGAAAATAGTAAAAATTTTGGCAAATACAACAAAGTGATTGGCAATAGCTCCATATAGTGGAGGCAGAAAAAGACAGATTTTGGGTTGCTTGGGGTTTTTAAAGACTGATTTCCATATTTCACTGTAAAGTTGCCTCAGCAGATGAGACTGAATTTAGTAATTTCCTGTGTGCTGCTGAGCATCCTATCCCAAATAGTAATCCCCATGAACCCTGCCGTGGTGTTATTCATAGCCTTCATAGTTTGGAAATTAAGACAGTTAAATCTGCTGACATCACCACTCATTTTTCTTCTTCAG
Organism: Athene cunicularia; assembly: GCF_003259725.1. Lineage (NCBI taxonomy): Eukaryota > Metazoa > Chordata > Aves > Strigiformes > Strigidae > Athene > Athene cunicularia. The sequence continues at coordinate 4,882,106 of NW_020799105.1, forward strand.
ACTAAACATACTGAAGCAGTAGCTCCTGTCATAATACTTTTTTTGCATACCTGCCTGGGTGAAATCCTCTACTGAAGTTTTCCCAAGCACTGGTAGAGTAGGCAGGACTCAATGATCTTAAAGGCCTTTTCAAACCTAAACGATTCTATGATTCTGTAAGAGTGTGGGAATTCAGTTGTGTCTGAAATTTGGGGATGAGGTGTATGAATTTTCTGATATTGGCTCTTCTTTTATCTGTGGATCTAGGAAAAAAATAAACCTGTCTTTTCATGGCCTCCAACTCCAGATCCAAACCCTAATGCCCTAGGGTGGTTCAGAGCCTAGGTATCCATGGCTTACTGATAACTCAGCATACTATATTTAAATGTTCTAGCAGCTGCCCTTAATTTTTCTTCAAGGACCACACAAAACTAAGCACCAAAACTTCCTGTCACTGAATTCTGAGAGCAAGACAAGTCTGATCATTGTAACACAGGGATGTTATGCTGCCCAGAAATTAACAACAAAGTGTTTGAGACTATCAGACTTCTATCTTATCACTGAGGTCCTGGAAGAGTTCTGCATTGGAGACATGATGCTGCAGACACTCCTGTCCCAAGCCCTAAACATGAGCTGCTCATAGCATCATTCATGGCTAAAGAACCTGTTGATCTCTGAACAAAAACTATGAAAAATTCAGATGTACTGAGGTAGGCTGTGATTCTACTACAGGCTGGACAGAAGTAATCAGTAAACCTGACTGCACAGAACTGTATGCTAAATCTTAGTTTTAGTCTTCACTTTATTTCTGGCATGGGTGATGGCCTAGAAATTCAGTTATGTCCAAAAGTTAATCGAAAGATATTTAAATATGCTGATACTGATTTTACCACTTATCTTACCTCAAGCAATGATGCCCTTGCGGCTCTAGCGTTGATCATGGCTCAGTAACCCCATTCTGTCTGACAATTAAAAATGATACATTTTAATCTACTTTTTCCTGAGCAGGTTTGGCAGAATTGAGCAACAAAAATTGTTTAGCAGAGCCTTATTTCTGGAATGCTAAGCTAGAGCCTAGCTGTAATCCTAACCCTGCCTTGACCTCTGCCCAGATACTTGACATCAGTGAAAAATTAAGTATTTCACTGTAGTGACACCAACTTTCATCCAGTTTTGTGAGTCTTAAAGATTTAGACAATTTCCCTCTCTAATCTCTCTTGTTCTGGACTCTATCCCCAACTCTAATCCTACTTTTGACCACATTTTAGAAACCCAGAATTTGTCATTCTCATCTAGTGTTATCAGACCTTGGCTTTCTTCTACAGGTCTGACAGAGGTCAGTAATAAATTTGGCTCTTCAGATCCTGCTGTCTCTAATTTTAGCTCAAATCCCAAATATACCAGCATTATACACTATACTCTGATTTCCGCCAGACAATGTGAATCTACTTGTTCTAGCCTCATCTTATCTTGCAGAATTCAGCAAATATCCAGCAAGCTGTCCCCATTTCTTTAATCCTGTTCCTAACAAAAATGCTAGCCTTTACAGACCAAGCATTTTTCCTTTACTTCAGAATTAGGAATAAGACATTTGAGTCTACTGACACTAGAGTGCTGTGTTTGCATGGTCAAGGGAGAGCCTTGCACCTGAGATATGACCCTACTTAACCTGAGCTGTCTGAGTGACTCTGGTAATCTGTGTATTCAGTGATTTGGACAAAGAGAACTGAAAATTCAGTTTTCCAAAAATAGATAATCTCAGCCCTTGAGTGGTGAATAAATAATGTAAAATCTTTGTATTCAAGGGGAGCCATGCTGGCTTATGCCAGCTAAATAGATATGGTCTGATACATATAGATCTTTATGACAGAAAGTGCCTAATGCTGCTTTTCTATGAGGACTGAAGGATCCTTGTGCTTTTATACCAGAGTGTGTGTAGAGCCTTGTTGAGTAAAAATTGAGACTGATCTATAAACAATATGTGCTGTTGGCTATATCCCTGTGCCTCTGCTAGGCTTGTATATACTTTATTCGGGCCAGAGGGTGTGAGCTAGCATGTGGGGATAGCATCTGGAGAACACGGTGGTAGTCACGGTGCTTGGAGAGATTGAAGGAACTGCAAGTCTGTCTACCTTTAATTCAATATCAAATATAGTGGCACTGGCTTGTCTGGTCATGACCTGTTCCGGTGCTGCTAATTATATTTGTGGAATGAACGGTCATAGCAAGGAACTTGGGACACTGGAGTTAGATTTTACATAGGGCTCCTACTGTCAATTTTTTGTGATTAAATGACATCTTTCTTGACAAAATGCTAGCTGAAGTGCATGAAATTTATAATCGTCTGGTTTAGACCACAATATTGAACTAAGAAACTGAACTGGACATTAATTTGCTTGTTTGCTTTTGGGCAGTGAAATGCCTTCAACTTTGTTTTCAAGTAGGCAGTAAGGCTTGAGTGGGGGAGGCTGTTGGTCACCAGTGTGTTCTGGATAGGGCAGCCCTGTGAGCAGCTGGTGTTACTGGAAGGTAAAATGAAGGGAAATGCATGTTAAGTTGGAAAGCAAGCAAAAGCCACAGATGCCTTAGTGTAACAAACCGGTCTTCAAAGACCTGTGCTTATCAGCACTTAAAGACATGATAAGGACCTCTTGCTTGGTATAGCCAACTCACCACCATGGCTGTTTTGATCCAACATTTTGTAGTCTTAGCATCGTGTTCATTTCACGTTAATGGTGAGTAAAGCTGATTAGCTGCTGTTTTAACCGCAGGTAACTTGTCGTTATTGGCAGGAAACATGTTTCATCTGCATAACAGTTTCATGTGAGCAGTGGGGAACATTTTCTATTAGCGTTTGTTGATGTGAAACGTGTTTCTTAGTGGGAATGGAAGAGAACTTGATTTTCACCCTTAACTCCAACTAGAAAAACTGAGTCATGAAAAGAAACTTTTTGATTCTTTCCCAGCACTGGTATTTTTGTTATTACTTCCACTGTATCCAAGATCAGTCTCCTGCTATTTGCTATACACATATAGCTACAAAAGCTAGAATGAACCTTCTTAATGCTGACCAAAATAGATAAATATCAACTGCATACACAGTCTGTGGTGAAGGAAGATGAGGACTAGTTCCAGAGAGGCCAGGCTATACAGCAGTCCCTGACTGCTGTGTTCAGGTGGGAGCTTGAGCTCTTGTTAGGGCCCCAGTGGGGAGCCGAGGCAGTTACAGGTAAGCAGTGTGTGTCCTTTTCTAATCCTGGAAGTGTAACATTCCTCCCTTCTCTTAGATACCAAGCAGTTTTGTTTATACTTTTTTTTTTTTAAATTTTTTAATATACTGTTATGACGCCTACGGAGCTCTATGGAGACAGGAGTTTTGAAAGTGATAGAATAGGTAACACTTGCTTTATTTAGAAATGTTTGGCTTTTCTTTGTTCATGCTTTCCAGGTAGCGAAGCCTTGTAACAGGGCTGTGTATGTTTTATAAGAAGCTATGTTTGGGTCTGTATCTTTCTGAAATGCTGTCTGTCATATAATAACTGATTATATTACTATTGTAGTGCCTGTCATTCTGAAGGATCTCAAAGCACACAGTCAGCCTGAGTTATGAGAATAAATGCAATTATATGACTGTGTCATCAGTAAATACTGAGAGACTTCCTGAAAAATGTAGCCTCTGCTGGTCTAGAAGGTGGAAGTTGCTTAAAAGTTTATATCAGAATTACACAAATGTTTTAGGGAGCAAGCAGTGAGTTCCTTATTTGTTATAAATCAGAAGGGAATTTAGGAAGATAGTTGCCTTGCAACTTAGTCATATAAAGAAAAAGTCTTTGACTGCCCCAATAAAAATTATGTAAGAGCATGGCTTTATTACTTATTTTGTAGAGATGGTCTCTTGATTCTTAGCAATCTAGAAGCTGAATTATTTCCAAGTATTCATTTATACCAGGTGACCTCCTTGTGCTTAAAGGCCTTGCAATCACAAAACACAGAGAGCTTTGAGTCCAAATGTGTCTTGGGGACAAATAACCTATTTCTGATTTTACTGACTTAAATCAGGGAAACCACCCACTACATTCATTGCTGCAAGTGAATGTAAATAAGAATATTTACTAGTATTTATTATTCATGTTGCTGGAATGCCAAGGTTCTATATTACCTACAAAGACATCGCTGTGCTAGGCAACATGAATGCAGAACAAACAAAAGATGATGCCTTGCTTCAAAGATCTACCAGTCTAAAGCAGAAGATTATGACCTGATCAGATGGTTATAACTGACACCAGAGAAGCCAGTGCTTTTTCTTTTGATTGAACTTGGTTAAAAAAAAACAGCCAAACAAAAATCCCAGGCCAAAGCACTGTTCTTCTTGACTTATTTGGAGAGAGGGAAGAGTTAAAGAACAAAAGCACATGGAAAAATCTAAAATCATCTTCTCTTCAAATCATCTCAAGTGTATGGGGAGGAAAGAGGAGAGGAGAGACAAGACAAAGCAAAGAGAATCTGAAGCTCAGCCTGCCTTGTTTTTCAGTCATTTTTCCAAGATAGGTTGGAGACTCTTTTATGCATTAGCACAGTGTTTGGGAATGAATATTTGTTCAGTGAGATATGACGCTCCCATGGCAGAGCAGTGAAATATAGGATATTTTGCTTGTTGGCAGGAGATTTCTGGCTGTCTACATTTTTATTAGTGCAGGTTTTTTCTATATGAGTATAGCTATTTATCTAGCAAGCAGGGCCAGCAGATAGAAAGTTGGAGAGAGCCAGCACAGTCCTAAACTATGTCAGTAGATAAAAACCCTTAAGGCAAAATATCTACAGGATTGGGCCATGTGCCTGAATTAGGGAAAATGTTGTTACAATTTCCCAGTCACTTCAATATCCTGCAGTTCTTGCTCTTCCACAAATGCAATTTAATGCAGCTGATATCATGCCATACTGAAGATTTGTTAGCTGCCAATGTTCAGTCTTGGATCTTTCAATTCAGGAGCTAGAAGATGGAGCTTTTTAGCAGAGGTTGTTACAGGCTGATGACCTTTAGTATTTTGCCCAGTTACCACCAGAGACAGTCAAGACAGTTACCCAAAGGGACTTTGAATTATACTAGCATCTGGTGTTTTCTGGTCTGGTCTGACTGCATGGTGACAGTGGAGGTATAAAAACCCAAATATGCAGCCTGATTCTCTGGAGTAATAGTTTGGGTGTGATTGTTGGGATTAAATCACACTCTGGGGTGTTCTCTGGTGATAGAGGGAGTTTTGATTGAGTATAAACTGTCAGACCTGATCTGTATTTCATAATACTTTGCATGTGTGGCAAATGCTCTTGGAAGTAAGAAGACCCTTTACTAGAGAGGAAAGCAAAGACAGAGGTTATCAGGTGAAGCAGCAGAGTCAGAAACCAACTGTAGGACACTAATTTCCAGGTTCATTCCCTAAACTCTTGATGTTTTGCTTGAATAGCTGCTGAAAATGGAGAAGGAAAGTCAGTCTTTGCTCTAGAGATTCAGAAAGAAACTGTGAGATAAAAGACAACTGGTAATGAGAATAAGACACGTCTTGGGGAATGTATGGAGATTGTCTGAAGAAGCCTTAGCAGCTAGAAGTAGCTAGAGGTGAAGTAGCCTTAGTAGCATAACCTGAATGTGGTTTCTTTTGTATTTTGGTACAGTTCTGTTTATATTCCCTATTTTAAGGTTTATTTTGGAACAAGATTTATATTGTTTAGAAACTCAGATTTGGATTGTTTAAGAAACAGACCTTTTCTGAAACATCAGGTCCATGGTATATATTTACCGGCTTCAATCCTGAAAATATTTTTTATATGTTTAGTTTGGTTTCAGAATATTTGCCTAGATGTGTAATATAAAATGCAGAAATAAATCTGTGCAGATCCAGAGCCCTTACTAATCAATGTAACTGTTCTTTTGGACTTGTTTTCTTCATATCTTTTTCCAGAGTTTTAAATATAGAGTATTTTTGTTTGAAATATCTTGTGTGAATTCTGCAGTAAAAGGATTTCTCTTATGAGATTAAAGTTGCAGCAATAATAGAAATTACAGTATTAATGGACAACTTTTTAAAATGACAGCTTTCATTCACATCTAAAGCACTTCTGACATCACCTGATCATTGAAATTCACCTCTCTTTTTGGGTAGAGTAAACCAGCTATATACCAGTGCCCACCAATACAGAAACAACACAGAAATTTAACAGCAGGCAATAAAAAAATACCAAAGCTAGTGAATCATTCAGAGCTACTTAAGTGGCTGGCTAATGTGGTTTGTGCTGGAGTGTGAAGAATCCAAAGCTCCAACATCACGATCTTTGTGCAGTGTCCAAGGTCCGTAAAGCTTACAGATGGTCAAGTTTGCCATTGCAGATCAGAGCCCACAAGTTTTGTCATGGTTATGTGGAATTGGGGCTTGTGTAGAATGGAGACTGGTTTTGTGCTTAAGTCACTCAAAGAGGACTCAGAAGGACTGTTCTGTGACCTGGACAAAAAATTTGATTTCATAATATGGGAGAATTATACTGCCTTATATCACAAGAGGCTCATGCAGGGAATTGTGGACTTGATTCTTACTGAGGTTAGCTTGCAACTAATGTTAAGCATATGTATAAGCTCTTTTTTAATAGAAATTAAAATAAGCATGGGCTTATATGACTTTTCTGACTTGGAGTGCATAGCACATGTATGTGTGATGGTTATTTCATTGCTGTTGCTGAAGAGACTCTTGAACAGAAACTGCTAGTGAGAGACCATGTCCAATCCAATACAGAGCTCTGTGGAAGGATTCCTGCTGACACCCCAGGATATCCAAGCCAGTCCTCTTTTATTATCATAGCATTTGCATTCTTGTTCTTGAAATAGTTTTGTGGGTTTTTGTTTGTTGTAATTTTTTCTCTTTATGCAAGATCTTTTCCTGACTGCTGCTGCCCTGGTTTTCTCAATTTTTATTCTAGCAGTTTTTAGTAGTCTTGATAACCTGTTTCTTGATTTCTCCTGTAGATGTCTGATTCGAGGGACAGACTGTGCACTGCAGCAGGGCTGATGGCAAGTCTCCTGCTTTCTAGTTTTAGATTAGAAAGAGAACCCTTTGGCGGAGGGGAAGAACCATGGCATTAAAAGGTAATTTCATGTCAGAAGGAAGTGAGGATTATGCTCTCAGCAGCCCTAGCATCTAATAAAGTCAGAGGAATTGCTCTTCATTTATGTAGAGGTCAGAGCCTGAGCCTTTTACAGTAAGATTTGCCTAGGAAACAGTAACTTCAGCCAAGTATTTGAAATGGGAATTTTGTTCTACTTGAAGCAATTGGAAGTGAAGGGATGTGAGTGCCTTTGTGGGAATTCTCATCTGAGTGTACCAGTGCCTGTGCAGGTATGCTAGTACCCACTGAGTCTGTGAAAATACATCTATGTGAGACTACAATCTGTGAGCTGTGTGTAGCTGAGTGTGAGAATGTGGGGGTGATTGTATGTGTATTTGCATGTGTGACACTGAGGACTACAAGTACCTGTGTGGAGCCTGGTCGATGTGGCTGTATGTGGTGTGCAATGTGCAAATGTTAGGCCCATCTGTGTATCTATGTCAGAGTGCAAGTATGTGTGTGCAAACATGTAAGTGAGCACGTGTGGGAGCATATATGTTGCCATGGGGGAGAACATAGCTATGAATGTGTATGTGACCATTAGCATATCTGTAAATGTGGGGCATATGAATAAATTAATGTTACCAGGTGGTCTTGGAGGAAGAGATCCTATTCCAGAAATAGCCTCCGCTCTGTCCTGTCCATTTCTGTACATGTATTAGTTTTAAAGATGAAAAGCGCCATGGCTTGTCTTCAGCCTGGGCATCACCCCTGAGTGCACAGTTGCTATGCCAGTTCAGTGTGTTTGTGTGCTCTTGTGAGAGAGTTGGTAATTGTGAGTGCTCCCTAAGAGAATCTCTGGGGCCAGGGGATACAATAGGCAAGGGTCTAGGGTCTGAAACTGTAGACTTTAATAAAGCCACTGACAGCAAATAAGAGCCTGACATGTGAGTCACATTACTGACAACAAGGGCTGCTTTGTAGTCCCATCTGCACCCCGATCGGGTCCCGTACAGTAAATGAAAGGACGGAACAAACTGCTGCTGCCTTCAATAAATACAACAGTGCCACAAAAGCAGACGAACAGACCAACTTTGTGTGGCTTTGCTGCAGCTGAGCTACTCTCCTAGCTCTCTTCCTTGCCTCCCCCACCAGTGGAAATGACTGACGTTACCATTTAAGGGTTGCTTGAGAGCCCTGGTTATGTGCTTGGCTCCATGGCAGTCATTACATGCAGCCCTGGAACATCTCTCTTCCCTGCCACCCCCTGTGCTCCCATCCTTCACAGCCTTTCCCCTCCTCTGACCCCAGGGACTGGGAGAGCCCCAGAGCCTCTTCCTCATGAGCCATGTTGCTTGGGCCTCCTGCCCTCACCTGGACTAGCCAGACTGGGGGCTTAGCAAAGCCTTTCATCAAGCTGTAAGCACAGTTACTTGAAATGTCCATGATCAGACTCCCACTGGAGTGGTCATGATAAAAATGGACCTCCCAGAACAGTAACTTGAAGGACTTTCCGACCCTTAGTGGTTGGTCGTCTCCCTAGCCCAGGTAGCATTGGGGGATGACAGTGTTTGCTATATATTGAAATGTCACCTACCAGAATCAGAAGCATCTTTTCCTGGCTGCCCTCAGGGCCTCTTGCTCTTCCTTCCCTCTGGGCCTCTCCTCTTTGGCTTGGAGACTTTCCCAGTGAAATGCTTACACATGGGGGGAAAAAAGCCTTGCAGATCGATCCCCCTTCAGTGGGAATTTGTGCCACTGTTATGTCTTTCTCAGTGCTTTTCTGACCACTCTAGTTTGTCCCAGTAGCCCTAGAGAAAGGGTCCTTGCTGGACCTGACATCATGTGTTGTCGGGTATTAAAAGAGTGGTATAAGCCCTGGGAAGGATCATGGACTTATAAATAAAAATATAAGCCTGTAGTTGCCAAAGGGGCGATGTTAAATATCAAGATAATGTTGTCTGTGACAGTACAGGTGTGCCTGTGTTGTCTATCCTAGCATGTAGTATGTCAGCCCACCTAGAAAAAGTCTGAATTCTTGTCTGCCTGAAAAAAAGGAACATCAGACTCAACAGTTTATGCCTGGCAGAAACTCTGCTTCCTTCTGTGATACATAATGCACATAGAGCTGAGTTCCCTGGAGGTTAGGGCACATCCCATGTGGGACCTGTATCATTTGCCCTGTGCTTCTACAGTGTGTGATAGAGCCTGTAGCCAGCCCTATTGGTGCACATGTACACAGTCTAATTGACACTGTCTTCAGCCAAGGTGATTTCAGCCATAGTGATGTTCCTAAGGTATAAGCCTTACCTACCTTAAAGGTCAGATTTTCATCTCACAACTGGTATATTGCATTTTCTAGGAACAGAACATGCTAGAGGTGAAATGCAGCAGATCTGTCCTTGGAAAGATCAAACTTCAGGGAGCAGAAGAATCCAGTTTCTGAGCATCTTTAGGAAATCCTACAAGATAATCTTCTGTGAAAAAATCCTCCCTCCCTGTGACTTCATAACCCCTTCTGTTCAAGCAACCACTCCAGATAACAATAAGCAAAGGAATTACAGACAGCATAAAAAAAATCAGCAAGCAATAAGAAGCAATACATTATACAGAGATGTATGCAAGAGAGAAGGATTTTGCTGGTGTCACACAGAAAAAAGCTGAGATGCTATAGTGGTAGGTGTTGACAGGTGATATTCATAGGAGCAACTTGTGATGATGTTTTGGATAACACTGTGATATTTCTGATAGTTTAATGTGTGGACCTTCTGCTAGAACTTCCTGTTCTGTCTGTATCAATAATATATAAAGGATTAAACACAACTGCTTTGAAATACTCCATAGAGCCGAGAAGCAGCACCAGAAACCTTAAGTCCCATAACAAACATGATCTGTGCTTTTCAGGGAAATGTCTGGAAATTTTGAAAAGAAATTTAGAGTATCCTATGTCACTGGTAAAAGGGAATGCAGATTCCCCAAATCCTAGTCCAGTGCTTTGATCACATAACAAGCTTCCCTTTTGCTTTGGTGTCTAGGCTAAGACCTGGACAGGGTAAGGCCAATGAACATGCTGTCATATCTGAGGGTGGATGTCAGTCCCCTTAATCCTCACCTGTGCTGACCGTAGTAGAGGCTTCAGCAGTGGTGGCACGGCTGGCTAAAGTGGGAAATGTATCTCAAGTATGGAGTCTATTGCAACGGCACCTGTGCCTTCCTCTGGAGCACCTCCATCTCTTGAACAGGCATGACCTTGGGCATTCCATTTCTAGTAGCTTGACATCTCAAGAGAACAAGTGTTTCCTAGGAGGAGATGGAAGAATGGAGCCCTGAAGAACAGGAACATCCTGTTCTCATGTGGTAGAGAGAGAGGAAAGGGATCTGTGTGCAGGTCTGTCACAGCTTTAACCTGCTTTTATGTTTTCTTGTATTTGCATCGTTTCTGTTTAAAAAGATGCTGTTGCAACTGGGGGGAAATTATGTAGGTGCAGCACTGTGTATAAAGCTGGACAAAACAATTGCCTGAGGGTGCCTTATGGGAGTGGATACTCTTCCTTACCACCCCAGAATGCAAAAGCTTAGTATTTCAGGAAAGAAGCCATTTTAAAAGTCTTTATCAGCCAATACAGATAGTTCGTGGAGTGCATGTTATGGTATGCCACTTAAAGCAAAGATATCACGCAAATGAGGAAAGAGCAAGTGAGAGCAATTGATGAGAAGAGCAGGGGCTAGGCAGAAATGCCTGGTGAGGATGATGACTAACAAGACTGGCTAGGGAAGGAGGAATGGGTGAGACAAGTGGGCTGGGGTGTGGCAACATTCCTATAGGTCAGCTACAGCCTGGTGCCACCTTACTACCTGGGAGCACAGAGGACAGAGTCCTGAGACTGGGCACAGGCATGCTACACTGTGTGTTACTGCAGGTAGTAGGAAGCAGCTCGCTGCCCCAGCTGTTCCTGCACTAGGAAATCAGAGAGGAGAGCTTTAAATTCTTCTTGCTGTTCTTTGAGAAAGGTGCAGTTGGTAATTGATTTAACTCATGTTTTTCTTTACATTTTTCTTTCTTTTCTCCCTTCATGGAAGAACTGGTTGGTTAGGTCATTTGAGTCATCGTTTGTGAAGAAGCATAGCTCATTGAGCACCCAAGTATTTTAGCTTAATTTTCCCAGGTTTCTGAGTGGGTTCTCAAAGTGGTCTTTACTAATGACCCCTAAAAATTGAACCTGGTTCTATATGTTGTTAAGCAAAGCCTGGCAGAAGGGCTATAAAAAAATGCAATGTAAAGCCAAGTGCAGATGTAAAAAAAAAAAAAAAAAAAAAAAAAAAATCCTAAGGCCAACAAAACTTTGAAAAAGAAAAGGCCATGGAAGGCATTGGAAATTACTTTTGCACTTTCCCCTGATAAAGCTGAAACCTTGTTCAGTTCTTGCATGCAGAAAAGAAGTAGGTATCCATGAAGCATGTGGTGTCTTAGCTTGTACAGCCTCATCTAGCATACCAGGAAAAGACAGGATAGTCAGATTCAGGCTACCAATTTAAAGGTGAGCATATAAGTCTCATCACCCTCTTTTTTCTTTTTTTTTTCCCACCAGGAAATGCTCATTTCTATACTAAAGACTTCATAAATAACTGGTGCCACAAATACCCGAGGCTGAGAGTAGTCTGAATGGAATTTCATGTCCAGTCTTCACTGACTTCTGGGAGACAGTAGAGACCAACTCCTGAAGGCCTTTTTGAAAGTTGCAGCTGAGGCTCACACACTGAAGCTCTAGAGCATGCACTACAGCCAGGAACTTCCTGTTAGAACTTGTCGGCTGTTCTGTTGTTCTTGCTTTGTGAACTTAGTTTTTGCAGACCCTAGACAAATCTTGTAGATTTGAGAGGCAAAAGAAACTGGGTTCCAGGAAACTCAGATCCTCAGCAGTTCTGACCAAATAAAGTTGTTCCTTATGGTTGAGGTACAGTTCTTTTCAAGATAACTTATTTAGGTCTAAGAGACTTTGGAAATGAGAAAAAGAGGTAACCTTCTGGGAAAGTCTGGTCCTAAACTGCCAGACATTAAAATACAAGAGACTTTTGCCAGCTGAACAGGAGAAGCTACTTCCAATAAAGCCAATCAAAAGCAATTTCCCTGCTGAAAGGTGGCCTACCTGAGACAGAGCAGCCCGCACCAGCTGCATGCCACTGCTGTCAGACTTGGCCGGGTCTGTCAATTAAGGGAACACAGAGCAATCTGTGAGTGCTGAAAGGGATCCCTTCAGAGCCCTCAGTGGCTGAGAGACAGGCCCATTGTCTGCATGCATGTCTCACATAGTTTCAGAGTCCTGATAAGCAGGCATGCCATGAAAAACTGCATTATATGGTGAGCTCAGAGATACTTTGGCTGGGGGTAGATGAGGTGGGGGGGTGGGAGAAGAGGTAACACTGCACCTTTGCATTGTGGGAGGTGGGGCAATGAAAGACATCGCTTTTGGTGGTCCCCCAATATAACCTCCTTTCTCACAAACTCTTGTTGAATGATGTAGTCGTCATTTCCTCTGCTTCCCCTCCTCCCCTCCCTCCTTGTCCTTTCTTCTGGAGTTCAGAAATCAGCTGGGAAATTACTGCAGCACTAAGAAGACAAACAGCTTAGCCACCTTCAACTGCTGCCTTGGCCACATGTTGAAAGTCCTTTTTCCTGGGAATCTGAGACCACCAGGGTCTATAGGTCTGTGGTTAAGGAAGAAGGAAGGCTTCAGATTTACACACACATGCCATAGAGACCATAGAATAGGAAGGCAGGCACAGCACCTAGGGGAAAGAATGAATGGGATTCCCTCACTGGCTGCTTACAGATGTTTGCTTTAATCTTCCTCACATTATAGCCTGGTGCCTGGTCCCTTGGTACATATGGCCCCTGCATGCCTCCTAACAACAGGCACAGAAGGGCTTGTGCTCTCAGATGGACACATCCTAGTATAGAGTGTGAGGCTCTCAGACTCCGCTGCTTGAGCTTGGGAGTTTGTAAATGTTGGGAGCATGTAAATGTATATGCTAAAATGTCAGTATTCAAAGCAAATAAAACCAAACTCTCTGTTGCTTTCATGTTACCTTTCTAGGCCATTTTGCATAGAAGGAGAAGGTTCTAGCAGAACTCTCTTTGAAATAAAATACCATAATGTAAGGTTAGCTTTCTATATGCTTGGAGGATAGAGAAATTGTACACTGTGTGATAGGAAGCAAGAGAATGTATACATGGGAGCAAGGAAGTCTGTTACTAATGCTGTAGCATATAGTTGAGAAGAACCAATGTCATGGTAACAGGGAAACAAATGCTATCATCTAGAACATGAAGGATTAGTTGCAAGTGACCTTTCCTAACACTTTTTCTTTCTTCCTCTGTCTGGGGACTTTGTTTTGTACGCACTGCAAACTGATAATTTTCATACTTAATTTTAGTTAAAGTCACTCTAGACGAGCTCTGTTCAGGATTTGAGCCAAAGCTTGTTGTAGACCATGACCACTTTTGACTGTCACAAACATGTTGGACCAAAGCCATTTCTGATGTCAGTTAAATTCTGTGAACCTGCCTAGGGATGATTCTGGCCCATACACTTCAGCTTTCACATCCATTTTTTTGCAGTGCAGTGGGCTGCCAAATTGAGGAATGGATTTCTGATCGCTCAGTCCTTAGTCTTCAGCAGATAAAGCCTCATCAGGCTTTAGTGATTGCCTGCAACTCACTCAGTGTACAGTGACTCTCCAGGAGATGGCAGCTCCTAGTTTTCCCCAGTTGGGGGATATGTCTTGGCTCAGCATATTTGATAAGGAAAATTAATGAATTTGTTATTGGATGGAAACTCCTCTTTCATCTCTGACTTGCTGAGGCCCATGGAAACCCATTTTTCTTTTAATGTTAAATAAAGCTCCCATCACAAATGTCAAATTCTACTGTCTGTTCTCTCACTCTTGACTGCACACTCACACCGTACTTGCCAGTCATGGGTAAGGTTGTAGTGCTGACATATTTGACTTGTTTTCAGAGATTTATTCTTGTAGTTATCCTTGATTTTATTTCCTCCTGTTTAGGTATACATACTTAAATTAACCAGAGAGACTAGCTTTGCTTTATTTCCTATTCCTCAGTTCTTCAAGCCAGAAACCTCACTAATGTTCATATTAGTCTCATGAAACTGTATGTTTCCCCAGCATCCTCACTTCAGTTCATGACCTTTCTCACACCCGAATGCAGATAGACCCTTCTCTTAAGCACAGCAGAAGCCCACAGCATCCACTCAGTCACACTGTGGGCTCTGGAGGGAATCTTGAAGAACCTTGTAGTTTCCTTTTGCTCGTCTGTCTTGCTATCTTTTTGGACTTTTTGAATCTGAGTCATTCTTGATGAGGGAAAGATAAGTTGAGGCATCCCCCAAAACTGCCATCTCTCTTTTCAACATAATAAACTGTCTCTTTGAGTAGCTTATATAAAGGTAGTCCTAGCACAATCCTCACATCACATTCTTACTTGCTTCAAGGAACAGTGAACTAATTAAGTGAAGATATTTAGCAGATTGTCATCAGGAGGCAAGTGGCAAGCCCCTCAGGGAGATGAATGGGGCAGTCTGTGCTTCTCAGAACTGTTGTTTCAATATCTTGTCAGACTTGAGCAGATACCAGTGGCTTCAGGAAGGGTACACATTCAATCTTTCTTACAAGCTTGGGATAGAGGTGAGCTGCTTCATTGTAAAATGGAAGATGAAGTTGAGCAGAAGGTGATTCCTGGCATATCCTGCTTAATTTGGGTCTTGCTTTTCAAGGTACAGAAGCAAACTTCTCATCCATGCTGTTTGTAGACCATTTACACCATGTTGGAGCTGTGTGTCACTAGCTCTGTGTAACAGTCCTCACCTGCTCTCCTCAGTTTCTACTGCACCTCCCTACAGGCAGGTAGGTATGAGTGACTGATGGTTTTGTGTATCTCAGATACATACCTGGGGTATCTAAGGGGAAATGTTTTCCCTTCTACCACATATTGCAGGGACTGCACAGTCCTGCATGTGTGTATCTAGCAGAAAGTAAACTGCTAGACATCTGCTTCTTGGGGCCCCTGGGACCTCTCTGTGGTTTGGAATGGGGAGGCCTTTGATCTGTGGTTTGTGTGGGAGAGGTAGATGATACTGTGGTTTGCAAACAGCTGATGGTTCTCTTTCCTTCAAAGAAAAAGAATAGTGTTGATCTGTGATAATGCAGAACATCACATGAGTGATTGGGAGTGGGCAGGATGATGCGGTTTGCTCTGCAAGTTGCAGTTCACTTGTGTCATGATATATGTTTAAGAAAAGGTGACAGCCTTGTTTGTGTCTTTAAGCCACAAGCCTCTTTTAGGGCAGCAGGGAATGGCTCAAAACCAGCAATAAAACCCCATGAGATGAAAATTTCCTTCTGCATCTCTCCAGGGCATGTAACAGTTGTTCACCCCAGGCAAAAGCACTCCCCCTTCTTATATCAACTTGTCTATAGAAGGGATATTTGTCTGTGGGCATCTACCCCATCAGGGGTCCTGTGGCACTGCCTAGTGCAATTTTAGAGTTCAAAGGAGCGTGACTGCCATTATCACTCATGGCCCTGGAGGTTATGTTCAGCAGTTTGGGTGAGGACTGCTGAGAAAATGTTGAGTTTGAGCAGAAACTGCTGTGTGAATGCTTGTGTCCATTTGGGGAGGGTGGCACATGGAGTAAGCAGCTCTGAAGGAAGAGTGGGACTGTGCTCATACCTCTGCAGATTTGCAAAAACTCTGGTGTGCCAGAGTCCAGTGCTCAGAATATAAAATCTGATGCACTGGACCAAACCAAAGATCCATCTTCCATGGGATCCTGTCTCCCTACAAAGTGAATATTTAAGGAAGAGAATAAGAACAGGATGGGTATATAGTGATCTCTCTGATACATAGAGTCGATATATAGAGTCTAGCAATCAGAGTTGGGAGATTTCTTGAAATGGAGAATATATAGGGTTTGTTAGGACTGGTAGTCACCACTGGATTAATGTCGGTCCCTCGGGCTCCCATGACACGATTGACTTGGGCAGCAGGTCTGGCAGCATTTAAAGGGCTAGGAAGGAGAAGCTGTCTGTTGGCAGAGGAAGGACTAGTGCTGAGACCTGTAATGGTGTGAGGCCTGCCAGGCATGGCAAGTTGGGAGATCTCCAGCTGGGAAGGAATAAGAAGTGGAAGCATGTAAATCAACTATATTCAAGATGCTGCAAATACATGAGAACAAAGCCACACACTTGTGGGACTGGAAGCAGGTAATTTATTGGCTATGAAGCAGGTTTTCCTTACAGGTTCTGCCTAAATGCTTAAGAACCTGATCAATTTGCCTCTGACCTCTTGCATCCTGTGGGCTTATGGGGCTGGCCTCGCTCATGGCAGTTTGGGATGGCTCTGGGCAATATTCTGCCACTCTTCAATAGTGGGCTATTGAGCACTGCTGCTACAGCCCTTTCAGCAGCAGCCCATTACCAACATGCTTCAGCATTGAGGATGTACATGGTATGGTCATCTGACATCCCTTACAGATATACAGGACATGCGGTCCTGTGTGTGCCCTGGGAACCAGACACTTCAGCAGCCTGCTCAAGCTGACTGCTGTAGCTCACCTGTAGCTTGTGTGGGAGAAGCCTGTCTTTTGGGTTTTAGTGCCTAAATTTGATCCCTCCTAGAGACATTGCTGCAGTTTATGAGAAATGTGATTCTTAAAGAACTTAATGCCACTTTCATTCTTCTTTTCAAATCAGTGGTGTGCTGTAAAATCCCACCCTTGGGGCTTATGCATGTTAGCGGGAGTGGAGCCCTAAAATTTTTGAATGTGTTTTTGTGAAATCCTTAATAGCTAGGTGACTCCTACTTATCATTGCTTCTTCAGAGCTGCTGACATTTCCAAGGAACACTAGCAGGTCAGAAAGTCAGCTTGGAGAAGCTGAGCTACTTCTTTACCACATTACACTCATCTAGCCTGGTGCTTTATAACTCTGTCTTCAATGATTTTCTCAGCTATTTTTCCTGGTACTGGCGTAAGGCTCACTGAGGTCTATAATTCCCATGATTGCCCTTAGCACCTCTTTCAAAAGAAATGCAGAGTGTTGGCTCCCCTCCAGCCTGGTGGGAGAGTGGCTGGTTTTAATGATAAATTGAATAATTTGTTAGCAACTTCTTTGTACTTTGATTTCTTTAGAGTGTTTGCATAAATGCCATTTGGTCTTGGAGGTTTCTTACTCTTTCAATTTTTAGGTTATGCTATTGTATCTTTTTTCTTCTTCTTGAGTTTCTATCTGTCTATTTTCAATATATCTGACTTTGTCCTTTACTACTATTATTATTGCTATTTGTGATTATGTGGTTAATGTGATGTGGTCAAGGTGCCCAGACCTCAGACTGGACACCCCTTATGCTAAATATTTTATGTATGTCCAAACCAAAAGCAGTTCTTACCTTGGGGAGCTTGTGGCCAGGCTTTTTAAGATAAATCAAGCCTTTATCTGATTTTCTTCCATGGGGCAAATGAGAAAAGTTTACTCAGATCAGCTAGGCTGAGAAAAACCTTGTACAAGTGTGTCTGAGTTCAAGAATTTTGCTCTCTGGTGACAGTCCAGAGCAGAGAGGCCACAAACCTAAGTTTCTGTGGCTTTGATGTTCTCATATTCTAGTTGTGTATTTTAATGGCAATGCCACATTTCCCAGACTCATCGTCCTTTCTGTACAGTTTGAAAATCCCTGTTCTTGGAGACTCATAGTAGAACATCCCTGTAAAGGCATACCCCCTTCACAGTCCCCTATTTCTGACTGTCAGAGCAATAAGGTATCCAGAACTTCATCAGCCGATTCACGTTGTTTAATAACCCACTGTCATTACTTGGGATAAACTCTGCAGTCTTTTCCCTTACATAGCTCCTGCCTCCTCTCCTCACCTCACTCCTGCTGTCAGCATCTTTCTGAATGGAGTTTGCTTGAAGAGAATGAGCCCTACCCTTTTCCCCTCCCTTCCCCGCTCCCAGCAGGCAGGCAGTATGGCACAGTGCGGTCTCCAATGTCCCTTTAGTCACTTCTCCACTGTCGGTGTCATAGGGCTAGTGTTTAAGCATTTTCACGCTGGATTTGAAATGAGATTATAGACTGGTCCACTCAATTGACTTAATGGATTTTAAGAGACTAGATCCTATTAATGCAGTCAGTGCCCCAGGGTGCCTCTCCTACTGCAGACAAGATAATCTGCCATGCAAATTAAATCCTGCCTCAAGATGCAGGGCCTGCTTAATGTGATCCATTACACAGTTTACTTGTTTATATCTAATATTGTAACAGGAATAGGCTTACGAGCAGCAGGACTCAACTGAATAGAAGAGTAAATTACCAGGAAAATGAGGTTTTAGAGCCTCTCTCTCTTCCTTTCTCTCAATCTCTCCTGTTTTCTTCTCTCTCTCCTTTTCACTTGTGAAAATGCATTCCTCTTCTGCTTTTTGCATGTAGAGAACGATCAAGGAAAATAATATGGCTGTGAATGATGGATTCTGCTTTTGTTTACAGAGGTGTAAACTGAGAAACTTATCCTGGAGAAGGAGCTCAAGCGGTTCAACAAAACCTTTATATGGGGGAGGTGAGCGTTTCTTTAGCTCTTGTTGTCCAGTCTGCATGGGGTTTTGGAATGAGGTATTCTGACTACCCCTTTTTACTGAAGAAACTCTCATGGGTTAGATTTATTCTGTCTCCAGTAAAGTGACAAGAACAGGCATAGGTGGCAATGGTGGACAGGAATAGAGAGACTAGTCTAATTGGAGGACTGGGTTTGAATTCAGGACAGAGAAATCAGGGATATACAGTTTGGGCAGTTTAGAGGGAAGGAGGTCAGAGTCTAACAAGGTCACAGGCTTCCAACAGAAGTGACTTAGGTCCATGTAAGAATACTTGTCAAAGAAGATTCTTGTATAAATGATCCTTTCAAGGGCAGGAGGATGGATTATCTGATCTCTCACTTTTATGATACTGTAGCTTGTGTTAAGGATCTTGAGATAGGGATCCAAAAATTTAAGAGCACTGACATTACATTGGAAGAGATACCTTTTGTTCATGACAAAGTCAGTGGCTTGTCCTGGAGTTCCTGGGATGAGGATGTGGAGTATCAAAGTGATGGGGCAGGATCCACAGCTTGAATATCAAAGAGGAAATGGATGGAAATGGAAGCTTGACTGTTTCAAGTTGTAGGTGACTGGTATTAGGAATAGATGAGGGTCTGGTGGTTCTTTGGTTTTATCCAGGTGCAAACATGGTCTCATCTCCATAAATACAGAAATTTCCTGGTAGGGGAATGAAGATACACTATACCAGCAGACTGCTCTGAATGTATACACACTTATATAACTTGTATGTCTTTGTACCAACACAGTGAGAGTACTGTGCACACACAGCATGGCTGTGCTCCTTTAGCTGCACTAAGGGCTGTAGGCACAGTGATGAGATGGCCCTTCTTCACACTCCTGAATGGAACGACTAGCTCTGATGTAGGTATGTAGTCATGCTGTGATTTGCGTGATGCCTATGTTGGATCCTGAGATCTGCAGGGATTTCTGAGTGAAGAGAGAGTCAAAATCAAAGGCAGGGGCACATTTGGAGTAATTCCTTGGGGCTTCACACAGTCTGTAGCTGTAGAGGGGTCACTGTGTCTACAAAGACACTCTGTGGCCAGACCCAGAACCCTGTCCTTTGCAAAGGAAGAATTAGGAGCATCAGACTACTTCACTTTCATGATATCTTATTAGATCCATCTTTATTTCTGCGGTGATGGGAGACATCTCTGACAGGATTCAAACAATAATCTGCAATTCCTGTCATTCACACAGACTTTCTGCTTCATCTCATGTAAACCAGTTACTTCACCAAGCCTCAGTTCTCATTCTGTACCAGTGTTATCTTTTCAGTCTTGTCTGTGCATGTACAGCCCCAGCACAGGGGCTGTGCCTTTGCTAAAAACCTGAACTATATATATTGCAGCTGGGGCCCTGCACACCCAAGTGGTCACTGCTAGGGGTTTTATTCCCTCTGGTGGCACAAAGAGGTAGGTGGGCCCCAGCAGTGGTACCTGGTATTGGATGGTCCAGGCCTTGTTAACTGGTGCTGACTTCAGAAGACGTCCCCATGCCAGGGAACAGCTCTACCTTGAACCAACACTTCCACCATCTCTGCTGATGGCACTTCATGCAGGAAGAGAAGGGGGGGAAGGATCTGTTTTTTTAACTTAATTTAAAGCTTTTTATGAGATTTTCACAGCTGTGATCTTATCAGGGTTTGGCTATAGAAATTAAAGCTGCAATTATATTTTCCCCTTCCTGGAATGTAAAATAAAGTCTAGTGCAAAATGCATTAAAAACTGGAATGTAAAAGTGTAATTAATGTGGAGCAAAAAGCACATTGCGTCATTAACTTTTTTATTAATATTCTCACACAGTGCAATTTCAAAGCTCAGTGCCACTCCATTTCCCCCAGTGAAATATCTCCCACTCTTTCATTGCTGCTACCTTTAACCTCATCTTTAATGGGATGACAGCAGCTTTCCTTTGGAATTACATCCCTGCTCATCCATCTGTCCCACTCTAGATCCTTTCTCCTTCTGCTTAGGGTGCCTACCATGCTAGGATACAATTCTGTTTCTACTGGAAAGAGAGAAGAACAAACACGAGGCATTCATTTGGCATCTGTAGAGCAACAATGAAGATGCTTCCTTATCTGGAGGAAGGCAAAGGGGTAGGATTCTTTTTTCTGCTGAGCTGGAGAAGCAAGGTTTCATCTTTGAAAGGCATTGCAAGATGTCTTGCTTGCAACTTGCATCTCTAGACTTTGTGTATGTAAACAACACTTATTCTGGATCCATTTACTCTTGCTGTGTTAAGGCCTAATCCTGTAAGTAGTAGTTGCTAGGCACCATCTGGGTACTGACTTAATTTCCCTTATTTTGTTGTCTCTGCATGCAGCAAGTATTTTTCAGTTGCTGCTGTGTAAACAAAGGACCCCTGCTTTCTGTGAGATGGCTCTTTGCACTACCCCCGTAGCATTGATAGGAATGGTAATGTATAGTTCTTTCTAGCATGGTTCATTTTCCCAATGTCAGCCAGTGCCACAGGAGGAAGAATAGGGCCAGAATCAATTCTTGCTGAAATCAGGGGTGGTTTGACTGTCAGAACTGTAGTTCAGTACGCAGAAAGCAGACTAAAAGGTATACTGCAGTGAAATCAAATTCTCAGCTGTCTTGGTGTGATATGTGCCCTGCATTGTTTTACAGAGAGGCCAAGGGATAAAAAGAGTCTAGATTCACCCCTCAGTTCTTTCTAACTTCCAAGAGAGTAAACTTTCTGGATTCCGGCTCTAGAGTGGGCAGACACCACTCCAACTTTTTCTATGAAGACCTCTAACAGCTTGTCTGTCACAGCATGGCATGTGATTTGTTCCCTGGTTCCTAAACTTATCTCCTAGCTTCCTCTCATTTCAATCTAATTTGATGCCAAATTATAATTCAGGATCCGAGTTTTAGTCCCTACAATTATTGCTATGCTTGAAGTAGAAGCAAGGCTTTGAAATCTATTTGCTTAGTTTTGAAATGGCTAATAGGCATCTAGCCCGGGTATCTGTCCACTGTATTGTGCCAGGTATATGTATTCACAGATGGTCCATGGTACCAGATCCAAAGAATTTCACCTGAATTTCCTGGTAAAGGTGGGATGTAAGCAAAACCTAGACTGTATTGGGAAGGATGGCACAATTTGATGATTTTTATCAGAGCTTACAAGTTGTTTAGATCTTACTCTGATCCTAGGAGGTAGTTGACAGTTTGTTTGCATCTCACCCAAAGTATTTACAACATGATTGTGGCACTTTGGGTCATGACCAGTAGAAGTGGACATGTATGAGTCACGTCACGAAGAGCAGAAATTTGAAAAAGGAATTTGGGAATCAGGATCAACAAGGGGTCAACAGGAGTTATTTGGATGCTGTGTAGAGAAAAGAGGGCTTTGGTGAGTCTTCAAAAGCATTCTTACACTGCCATGAAAAGCTAACTGACTTGTAAGGCCTTAGTCATGGATTCTCTAGTGCCAATAATGTATAGAACCAAAAAAAAAGATAACCTTTTCCCAGAGAGCTTATCGTTAGAGTGCTATATAGTTATATATAGCTATATATATATAGAGAGTGCTATAGTTAGAAAATTCCTTTTAAGTATGTTATCGATTCTTTACTGATAACTGGGCTTTCTCCAAAGATCTGAAGTAGCTAATAATGAAGAGGAGTTGTCATTATTTGTCTGCCTAGGGTAGAATCCTAAAACCCATTGAGTATGATCTGGTATTTGTTATGATCTGCTGTTTGTCTGAAGAAGACATCTGATAGTGTCAATCAAACTTCCCATTTATTGATTTTTCAACTGCTCACTTAACAAACCCAATGCATTTCACAATGCATTGCCAATACTATCAGCATTTTTGTGGGAGCTGTTGTTCACATTTTGACTGAAATTGTTATTGCAATTGCTTTGAAATTATAAAAATTTTCATTTGATGAAAACCATCTCTCTGGAAATCATATTGGGTTTTAGATTAATTATATATGTATTTCACACATCTGTGGTTCTGAGGTCTTGTAGTATCAATTTCATAATTTCTTTTCTTAAAGCTTTCTTCTGCATAATATGTCGGTAGGCAAAATGAGAGTGTTTACCAGCACTATCCAGTAACAAAGCAAAGTTAAACACAGGCTGGTGTCTGGAGCTTCCCTCTTTTTCAATAGGTACTTGATTAGCTTGATGTTGTTTTCCAGCATCCTGGGACTGGACTTGAGGAGGACTATGCGTTGTGTAACTTGCCTTGTACTTTACTGCATAGTGCTTGTATTCTTGCATCCCTCCTCAGTGAGTGCCAGCTACCTGTCAGACGTTACTATGTCAGCTGCACCAGGATTAGAAAAATTACTTAGGACATGCGCATTTACCTTTAGTACATTATCATAACACTAAGTTGGGAAAGTCGAAAAATTTTACTTCAAACACAATACTTTTTCAAGATGATTAGGTTACTCTGTATCCACATGAGCTCTTCTGCTTGTCATATATTCTGTTCACCTGTGGCCAGTATAAAATAATTCAGAAATACCTTCAAGATTTCTCAACTCCCAAATGACTGGTACAATCCTGACATTGTAAAGACAGCATGGCACCTTGGGAATCACCATTTTTAGAGAATCCCCTCTAGTGCTAGAAATGCACTAACTTAATCTGTATTAATGGTTGGAAACGTGCCTTCCCAAACTCTGTGTTAATCGTCTCAGTCAAAATGCAGCCTTTCCTCCTGGAAATCATTGTCCAAAGTTTGACACAAAGTTATTAAATTTAAAATGAGACTGATATGCACACAATTAAGCCCTGGACTTCTGTTAAATGCACTGGAGATTGGGTCAGTGACCAGCAGAACTCTTCACTGCTTTCATTTGAAGGTATGTCTTTATTTTTAAAGGCTTCTCTGGGCAATGACAAAATAGAATTATTGGTTACTTCAGAGAACATGCAGTTATATTAAAAAAGAAAAAAAGAGGGAAAAGAAGCAAAATTGCACCCTGTCCTATTGTCTCCTTGTTGCATCCATCTAGTTTTTGTTAGTGCCAAAGAGACATATGCTGCTTCTTTCGATATTTAATGTTATGTTGTAAAATGACTATATCACTACCCTCTTTGAAATGTCCACTGACATATTAATTCTGTGCTTACTGTCCTAATGCCTAAAGGGGCATTTTCTTTAGCTTTTTCAATTTCTCACCATTTTTATTGAGATTTTCATACTGTGTTCTTTGGACAGTTCTGCGGAGTGGTGCTATAGGGTAGCTGGTTAATACAGCTAGTTTGGGCCTCTATTCCTTGCACAGTTTACCCTTTCAAGGTATGTTGGTGCCTCTTTGTATGTTGAAAGATGGATATTGATGGTGATTTCAACTTCATCATGATCTACCTGCATGCTTTTCTGCTTTTGCTGGAGGGTATGTTATCTCTCTCAAATGGGATTTACATATTTCATGCCCATTCAGCCCAGCAGCTTTTGCTCTCCTCATAATCGCCTTGAGCCTTTGATCATTGTCTTCTGCTGCTCTACCCCAGCTTAAAATGCCATCTGTATCCATACCATCAACAGTTTGTTGTTCTAGTAACAACCCAAATGGCAGTCTGCAGAAACAGCATTTCTCTAAAGGAGTGTGCAGTCTGCACAAATGAGAGCACTGTTTTTTGAATTCTGCTGAATTCACTGTAGAAGAAGATGTGGCAATCCTTCTTCAATATTTTTTATTCTTATAGACAATAAAATATTTTACCTTTTAGCTCTGTACAGAAGACTCTTCATCCTTTTCCCACAGTAGTCAAGGAGTTTCCTCATTTTGATGATTCTTCTGTTTACATTACGATTCCCAGTTCATTTTAACTTTTGATTTAGCAGTCACAGAATCTGAGACAGCTTGGATTTTCCACTTGTATTTCTGATTGTGTTAATTCCGACTCCTTGTAATACATCTTCAACTATTCTTTGGTAGTTTTGGGCTCCTAGCTTTCAAGTGAACACATTTGCTTTATGATATCAGGGACATAACATACTTTTTTGTCCAGTATCAGGTGCTCTTTTCCCTGATATTATTACAATCAACATTGAAAATTGTATCCCTTCCAATTTGTGATTTTTCTATATGATCATGCCTTCACTTCCACCTGCACCCCCCCACCCAGCCCCACCCCCTGTCTTATTCTGGCTTTTAAAAGGAATTATTTATGGTGGTTTTGACAACATATTGACTTAAGCCCAGATATGCAGCTGATGACTATTAAATGTCTTAATTGTTCTCAAGCTAGTAATGCATTCATCTTAAATGTCATGGTGTCCGTATTACCTTGGCGGAATTTGTTGCTCTGGTGGTGCTCTCCTCTCCCTTCCTGTTGCTGGTGGCTGCTTTCTCTGCTGCAGGGACTGATCCAGGACCACACAATGGTTCTGTGCTACTAGAGGTAGCCTGAAATCTAACCAACCATTCTGGTTAGTGTGGGCTGTGGGTGGGAGGCTGGGATCACTTGTAGGAAAGCAGGGCTGAGAGAGCTCATCAGAGCAGCAGACTGATCACACCTGTCTAACATAACGTGGCAAAACTCTTGCTGTCTATACTGGGAAGAGTGGTGACCAGCTATTCTGCCATTCACTCTTCTCTCTCCATCTAACCCTCACTGGAAATCGAACTTTTGGGCAGAGAGCAGTGTAGCTGCCTGCATTAGCTGACTGCTACGCCTCACTGACAGCCATACCCAGCAGACATAAAAGCTGTAAGAAGGGGCCTATCTGATGAAGACTGTAGTTGGGGATGTGCTGGCAGAGAGGTGGTCTCTTCAAAAAAAAAAGTAATCAAAGGCTTATTACATTAAAATTACCACCTTCAGATGCACTTGGGAGCAGATGGGAAGCTGGTACAGTACCCAGAGGACAGGTGGGCTGTACTTATGCCAGTTTGCTCTTCTAAGCAGGTGAATTGCTGTCTGTGGACTAGCTGAGGCTCTCCAGGGGTCTTTGAGGTGTTCCACTGTTTCTCTTCTAGCAGGAAGGAAACACAGCCATGCACATGCAGTGCAAAGCTGCATTAACAGCTAGGCAGACAGCTGCCTGTTTTCAGCCTAGAGCTGGCCTGAACATATCAGTATACTGTGCTTCCAGCAGAGCAGCTGGGCATAGAGGACTTGATGCTGCCAAGTGCTGAGAACCTCCTTGGTAGTGCTGTGTATCTGTAGTTCCTCAGCTGAGAGGTAAGATAAGACTAGTGATGGCCTTGGAAAGGAAGGAGGTCCTGTTTATTAGCATGGGTTTGCTGTATAATTATTTGTGAACTGCCAGCATTTAGGGCCTTATCCAAAATCCACTTAGAACTGTAGGAATCTCTTGAGCATTTTAAAGTAGGTTTTTAGTTTTCCCTGTCCATGTGAAGTTTCCCTAGGGAGAAGCAGCAGTGGCTTTCCATATTCCAGTGTGTGACTGAAGAGTTCACCCTTGCTATATGCCAGGGTAGCTCCAGCATAGAGTGGCTAGATAGCCTGGAAGTGTTAAATATAGAACTGTCAGTGGTGAATGCAACCAAGATAAAGGAATACCTCGTAGCCAAATCACTTTGTAGCTAAACCTACCCACTGCCTGGGAAATACATAAACTTTTGAGGCCAAGTGCTGGCTTTTGAGCAAAACATGTGCTCCAGACACTTAAAATATGCCTGGCCACTGTTTTTCATTAGTAATGGAGGCATAATCCCTTCCCATTTACACCATGCGGAGAGACATATGCTCAGTTCAGTAGCCCTGTGAATGAGAATGGGAGACTTAAAGGGTGAAGAGAGATTTCCATTTTCTTCTTCTAACACTTCTCCCCCTTAAACTGATTGAAATTATGTGAGGGAGAAAGAGGGATCCACAGAGAAGGATCTGGCTCTCTTTACAGGCCATACTGTGGACTGGATTTTGTTCGGGAAGGAAGAAAGCTAAAGCTCCCCACCCACCTGTCACATTCAGAACTACAGGGACAATTAGTGATGTGCTATTTCCCCCAAAGACTAGGGACATCTGGAAAGGAAGGATGCCCTGTTAGTTCAGTTCATTAAAAAGGTAGCACTAAAGATCTTTAAAACCATTATCCAGACACTGGTAAGTGGTTGGAGATATTTTCCTTGCTCGGCTGCCAATATCCCCTTCAACTCATGCAGTAGCCCTTGAGAACAGACTTAATACATTGATCTGTTGTTGGCTCAGGCACAGTTACTGCCCTGTCTTCTCAGTGGTCATCATGAAGGCCCAGAGCATCGTCTGCATCACCAGTGATGTGTAGGAGGGAAATTTGGGTTCAGAAAGTGGTGGAAATGCAGGAATTCTCTTTCTAAGGACTTGAGATAAACAAGATAAACTATCATGCTGGGTCTTCTGTCTGTTCTGGCTGAACTGGTAGAGTCAGGAGCTTCTCCCCTTTTGAAAGAAAGAGTTAAAACTGTCTACATATCATTTCTTTGATATATGTCTCTGGTTTCTGCAGATCAACCTTAAAACTGAGAATGGGGGGCTTCTTATGGTTTCATCCTGTGCTATGCTTGCTAAGCATTTGCTAAAGAAGTAAGTAGGAACTTTAATCAGTGCCTTCACATTCTTACAGAGAACAGGATGGCTAAGGGGTCACTGGGTCAGTCTGCAGTCTGTCACAGGCACCACACCTAGCTAACCTTGAAATAGACTGTGATCCACTTGGAGACACAGGAAAAGTAAAATGAAGCAGAGAGAAAGCTCAGCTGCACAAAGAACTGGCATAGCCTGTTCTTCTCTTATCCCTCCTCATTCCCAGCTGAGGGCTAACAGATAGCACCCATCTGTTGACCACCACTTGCTCCCCCATCTTTCTCTCCTTCCCACTCCTCTGGTCCAATACTTTCTACACTTTCTTATATAGAAATGAACTTGGACAGCATCTGAAGGCAAGAAAGCACATTTTGTTCTCTAAGGCAACCTCCTTGAGTATTGTGGGGTAGTTTCCTTTAAATCTGTGCTGGAGTGCAGTGGAGGATCTGTCCATGGCGAGACTCCAAGACTAAGTCCCTGGTGAATGCAGACAGAGAATGGAAGGACAGAGTAAGAGAAAGAGGAAAGGAGGAAAAGGGAGGCACTGTGACCCCTGCACCAAAGCCTTGGGAGCGTGGCAGAGACTTCTGTGTGTTTGTGTGGAACGGGGGCTGTTTAGATAAACAGATGGCAACAAATGGCATAAAATTATATACCCATAATGTCAGTTCATAACATTTTGTTCGACATACTTGATTTAATCGCTTAGCTGACGATTTTGCTTTTGGGCCCATATGGTGGCAAATGGCAAATGAACCCTCTTTACACAGCAACTCCAATCTGGCACTTTTATCACCGAGACTTAGGGAAGAATCCGGGAGGAGAGAGATGCAGATGGAAAATGAATGAGCAAGCAGGGTGGGGTGCATGTGTGGGAAGAGGAGGTTTTGAAGGTGCGGTCAGGGGAGTGTTCTTAGAAGATGGAATTGGTGGGGGTTGAAATGGGGAAGGGAGGGCTGGGGCAAAAAGAATCAGGGTGTGCTATTTTTGTGAGCATCTAAGAGATGAAACAGAATTTCTTAGCAGGGAGGATCTGAAAGAAAAACTGTGGAGAGAAAATACATAAAAAATAAGGGGAATGGTGCTAAGGGGAAGGAAGAGATGGGATGCCAATAGTAGGAAAAGTGGAGATAAGAGATTTTTAGGAAGTGCATTCAAATCTAATTTACAAACATAGGGGGAAAGAGTGTGAAATCAAGAGAACAGATTGTTTGACTGGATTCTTCAAAGGGCCCAGGACCAAAGTCATAGGAGATGTACCAGATGAAACTGTGTTCTCCTGTGCTGTTACCAGTGTGGTTCTCCTGAGAAAAGGGGTATCTTGAGAAGGGCAACATGAAGATGATGACCATGTTCCCATAGCAGATTACTTTATTGTCACCTGTTGTGGTTTAACAGCAGCCAGCAACTAAGCACCACACAACCACTCACTCACTCCCCCTGCATTGGCATGGGGAAGTAAATCGGAAGAGTAAAAGTGAGAAAACTTGTGGGTTGAGATAAAGACAGTTTAATAGGTAAAGCAAAACCCATACACTTAAGCAATGCAAAATAAGGACAATTCACCATTTTCCATTCAGCCACCTTCAGGAGAGCAGGGCTCCATCATGCGTAATGGTTACTTGGACCTTGGGAAGACAAACACCATCACTCCAAATGTCCCACCCTTCCTTCTTATTCCCCCAGTTTATCTTCTGAGCATGATGCCATATGGTATGGGATATACCTTTGGTCATTTGGGGTCAGCTGTCACAGCTGTGTCCCCTCCCAACTTCTTGTGCACCCCCAGCCTACTCATTGGTGAGGTGTTGTGAGAGGCAAAAAAGGCCTTGGCTCTATAACTAAAACATCCCCATGTTATCAACACTCTTTTCAGCACAAATCCAAAACATAGCCCACTACCAGCTCCTATGAAAAAAATTAACTCTATCCCATCTAAAACTAGTACATCACCAAAATTGTAGTAGCATCTGGCAGGATGTTCTAGCTGTGAAATTGCTTTCTAACTTAGCTTTTCCTAAAGCTGTGAGGAGGCTGGACCTTTACTTTGGATGTTTTTCAGCTAAGGTGTGATTTTTTTCCAAAATGTTGAGGACCCTAAATTTGCCTGGCTGTCAGTGAGTGGGGCAGTTTCCCCAGGCACATCCAGTGTACCTCCATGGACTAACTCTGTGGTGGGGATATTCCTTTGTATGTGCCAAGGGGAGCACAGAAGAGGCAGCTTCTGGAGGATGCTGCCTCAGTGACTTGGATGTGGTCCTCAATAGGATGGAGGTGATATGATATGGTAGTGCCAGGCTGAGGCCATATCTAAGCCTGGCAAGACCAAGAAGCTAGTAGAAGTCAGAAGGAGCTGAAAATGTACTTTCTGACAAGACATCTCTCCTAACACAACACCAGCATACTCATTGCTTATAGTTCAGGAAAGATCCACTCACCAAAATCCTCAGTGAGTCCAAAGAATTGGTCAATGAAGCCAGTGAAATGCATTTCCTGTGATTCTGAGAAGTATGCAGCTAGTGAAATGTCATGACAAGACACAGTGTCTCAGTATAATGATGATAACTTCCTCCAACACCAGTTGTCCTTTAGGCTCTGCTTTTTTGGTATTCTTTGCACTGTTCAGTGGGGGAATGCCAGGCTGGTTCCTCTCATCTCACTGTGTTGATCAATCCAACAGTTGATGTGAATCTGATTTGCACCATACTCGTGATGGTGAAGATTGCCATGAAGAATGCTAACTACTGGAGTGTTTATAGCTCTTTTATGGGAAAGGTGGATCCCTCTAACCTGAATCCTTCTAACCCACTGTTGTATATCTCTAACTACTGGAAGATTCAGCTATAGAAACTGAACTAGATCCAAGCTTCCTCTAGGATGTTCTATGCATGTCTCTGGGCATATTGAGTCCTCAATTTCATTGTTTCTCCTGTATATTATTACTTCATGCAGCTGTGGCTGGGACCTCCCTACTGTGCAACTACTTTGTGACCAGTAGCGCTTAAAGACTGCTTGACTGATTGAGGCTTATTGTAGTTAAGTCTAGATGTAGCTCAGGTTTATCAAAAGTTTGGGGTGACTTCAATATTTGTGGTGCCTACCAACAGTCCCTTTCTGACAAAAATTACTGCTGCCTCTTCTTCCCTCTTCCCAGCTTTCCTTCTTTCTTCTCCTGAACGATTGAAGCTGCCTCCCAAACAATGCGGCCCAGCAGGCAACCATGTGGTATCAGTTGACTCTGCACTGTGCTGTTCCTGGCTTTGTGATCCCACTGGCTGGCGGTGAGAGGTGCTAGGTAGGTCCAAAGTTTGCTGCCAGAATCCACTCCTGGAGGCTTATGGGCTTCTAGGGTAAACCCTGGGGGTTGGTCCTCGCACCCTCCCTCCCTATCCATAGCTCATATGAATTCAGTGTTCCTGCTTCATGAAACTAGTTTGACACAGCTCCCTCCTCCTCCTCCCCCGTTCACACCCCTCAGGCTCTTTACAGCTAAACAGTTTGTCCTTTTCCCGACGTTTGGGAGAATCTGGGAACGTAAGTGCTCCAATAACTCATGTCTGAGTTCTCATTTACCCCCTGCCGGCATGGGGATGCTGCACACCAGCCTCTCAGAATGCCAAATGAGTCGTGGCTGCCGCCTTGTCCCCCGCGCTCCCTGAGGCCAGCGAGCGGGACCCTTGCTCTCAGCTGGGGCTGCTCGGAGGGAGACAGCTGGGCATCCTTGCCTGCTCCTGAGTGTAACAGCTCTGGCAAGCCCCTGGAACTTGGAGGTGCTGTGTGCAGGACAGGTGGCTCTCATGTTCTGGCTTTTTGGGTATAGTGAGGGGAGGGAGAAGAGGTCCTAGAGCTCAAGAAAGAAGAGTTTTGTTGCTTGGATTGTAAGGGGTGGCATCGTGCAGGGAAATCTGGCTTTTAACTTTGGTTCTGCCACCGATGTGTCTCATTGTCTTGGCTCAGTCACTTAGCTTCTGTCTCTCTCAGTGTCTCACCTTGTCTAAAGGACAGAAAGGCATTTTCCCACCATCCCCATGCAGCTGCAAGGTTAACACTGAGAACTGGTGCAAAATGTTTTGAGATCCTTGGTTTGAGCAGAGTGGATTGTAATGAAAACTGGGATGGGAAAAGGGTCATCAATTCCAGCCTTCGGAAAAGTGGGGATGCTTCTCAAGCTCTGGGCTTTGCAGTTGATGGGTTGGATATCTCCCAAACATCCTGAAAATAGCTGAGGATGATGTAGGGTTCAACTCCAGTTACAGTGGAGCCTGTTTCTAAGCTGCAGGAAAAGTTTGCAAAGTTGTGGTGGGTTTTCCCTAACACCCTCTCTCTCTTTGGGCTCTGACTATATCAGCTCCTTTTCCCTTGCATTCATCTGCTGTCCCTTATCTTTGATGCTGTTTTTCTGCAGTGTAGTTGTCTCCCATTCACTGTTTTCTGAGGAATCTGGTGTCCCCTCAAAGGTTTTTTCGGTATAACTGGTACAGGTTTTGCTAACCCCCCGCCCCCAGCTCATGAGGCTCTGTATGTCTGTGTAAGGGGTGCTGCTCCCATTTTGCAGAAAGGAGCACAGCACAGAGTGTTCTGGGGTATCTGTCTGACACACAATTCTCACTCCAGTGAAGCTAGAAGCTCATGGTGGTGTTACCAGCACCGGGAGCTGGGTTATCTCCTGTACGGTACCTGGATGCCAGGGCGTTTTCCTCTGTCATCCTGTGCTCGGGCTGGCTGCTTGGCTAGGTTGGACACCTGACTCCGACCTGCGATGCAAGTCGATCGTGCAGGCAGTAAGTGCTGACTGCTTGGTTTACGTTTTCTGTTGCCATGAGGAGGTGGCTCCCGGTCCGCCCCTGCCAGGCTGTACGTCCTGCAGCCTCCTCCCTGCGGGGCTGGCGCGGCAGCTGCCGCAGCCCTGCCACTGCTGACGGGGTGGCCCGGCGGGCAGGGGCAGGGGGGATCTCGGGGTGAAGCTGGCTTTCCCTGGAGGTTTGGGAGAGAGCGGATCAGAAGCGGCTCTCTCCTCCCGCTCCTCCCTGCCCTTCTTCCAGAATTACCTGGGGAGCACGGATGCCCAGCGAAAAGGTCATCAGCCCGGCGGCGGAGCGCTGCCACCCCTGGCGCCGGGAGCCTCCCGCGGGCTCCCCATCATTCCCCCCTTCCCGCTCCCTGCCTGCGGTCCTGGCAGGCGGCGCGAAGTGCCGAGGATGAGAGCAGGTCCCTGGTGTCTCCTTTAGCTGCCGTTGCAGTTAAATTAGAACGGAGACCTGCAAATAAAGCACCCCCTCCCCTGGCCCCCTTCCCTGCTGCCAGAAGCTCTGCATTTCACTCAAGTGCCCACCGGGGAATTTGCCCATTTACTCTTGTTATTTGCATGATAAAGGCTGTTCTGCTGCCTTTTCTGCAGCCTGCCTTAAAAAGGCAGGGAAGTTGGAGCAGGCAAGCAGGCGGGCAGGGGAGCCAGAGGGTCAGGGCATCCAGCACCGAGCCCTCCTCCCCCGGGCCGAGCCGCCGAGGGTGCCGCGCCAGCCGCCCAGCCGCTCGGCTCTCGGCGCGGAGGAGGGAGGAAGGCTCTCCCCAGCCCGGGGTTTCGCTTTCCAGTTTTGTTCTCATTAGCGACTCTGTGCATTCCCTTCGCTTCTCACAAAGAGGCTTATTCTGGCACGGAAATGTGTCCTCTGGGATTTATTGAGAGAGAAGGAGAAAGGGAGGGGAAAGAGGGAGATACACGGAGAGAGAATACGCGCTGATCCTGGGCTGCATCCAAGCTAACATAGCTGAAAGTCGGGATGGGAGAGCAAAAGCAACCGTAAACCTTTCTGCTTGCATCCCGCCACCCCGGTCCTGGATTAATCACCTGGAGCAACCTCAGGGTTTCTCTGGTTTTGGCTTGGCTTCCTCTGACCAGAGCTAGTCTGGGCAATTTTGATTCAGTGTGATTTCCTTGAAATAAACTGAAGTGGAAATATTCTGCAGTGATATGCTATTTTCAGTCCTCTTTTCACCCTAGTTCTGATTTAGACTGAGCCTCATGTCCTCTCTAAGGAAGATTTACCTAAATAAAAACAGGACTTTTTTTTTTTTTTTTTTTTTTCCCCCAACAACTGGATATTTCCAGTGGGGATTGGGTAAGCCCCAAAAGTCACATTCAAAAGGTTTTGTTTTCATTCCTGTGCAGAAGAAACACAAATTTTGAGACCTAGAAAGCAGTCAGGAAATGATTCTCTGGCTAGCTTGATTTATGTCCTCAAGTGGTACTTTGCCAGGCAAGGGTGGCTGGTGCTCAGCAGTGCCCTGTTCATGTGTTTCCTGGCCCAGTGAGGCTCCCTGTGCTGTTGAGGCGTAGTTGGCCACACAAGCAGTAGTGACGCTTTACCTCCTGGGGCGTTCACGTTTTCCATGGGAATCTTCTGTTTGCTTACTAAGCTGGCATTGCATGTACTTTGCAGCCGTGGAGCTATGTGAGCCAGGCTCAGGTTATGTACCACAGTGTAGCTACATCTGTAACAGTCTTTGTCTCCCGCAAATATCTTGTTGCAGCTAACGTGTATACTTACCTCTCTAAGCCCAGCCAAAGGCCCAGCACTTCAGCCCCTGAAACACTCCAGCTGTGCTGACTACAGCTGCTCCCACAGGCTGTAGAGCTTGGGGGCTCAGCCTTTGTGAGCAACAGCAGGAAACTATAAAGGGTATAGACGGGGTAGGGGAAAAATGCTGAGAGCAAGCCCTCTCTCCTGTCTTAGACATTGAGCTGTGTCACATGGTCTTTCCCCCCTCTCCCCCCCCTTTTTTTTTTTTTTTTAGTGGCTTTGCTGTGTACTGTATGTACAGTAGTGTGTGAGAGTAAAGAACTGGTGGAATTTTAGGCACAAGCAACAATGGTGGGTACTTTTTCAGTGCCCCAGCTGTGGTTTCATGAAGAGCTGGTGACAAAAGCTTGGATGCCATCCCCATTTGTTGTGCTTGCCAGGCCTGGATGGAGTATTACTTGATGGGGGAGAGCGAATGGAATGGAATGGAATGGAATGGAATGGAATGGAATGGAATGGAATGGAGGATCAGTTATGACTGGCATTGGACCAGTAGGGAGAATATTGGAGTCCTGACATACAGATGCAATAAGATCTCTGCAAAGGTAGTAAGCAGTAAATTTTCATTTCTGTTGTACTCTCTTCTCCTTTTGTCCTTCCCTTCTCATTGATGTTCCTTTTTCCCAGAGTACATATCAGAGAGAAGCCAACTGCCCCAGAGTGACAGGCCACAACTCTCTGAGGATTTCTGATCTGTGTACAGGCTCTTTTTAAATAGACTTACACCTCATTTGGACTCTAAGGTCTATTGAAGAGGCCGCAAGGGCTGGCCAGCCAGCTACATCCCACACCTGTGCTGTCTGCTGTTCTTTTCTTTAAGCAGATTTAAAGACACAGATGCAGATATATATGTGTGCATCTGCTCTCTGGACCTCAGCTGGAACTCTCCACTGAAGCAGGAGTTGCTGGATCTCTAGGTTTTGCACTTCAATTTTAACAATAATAAAGTTGGTGGGGGAAAAAATATATTGTACTACCATGCATTGCAAGTTCCTAAAAATTCTTGGAAAGGCTGGAGATGGGTTCCAAAATTGTGTTTTTACTGAATGTGGATGTCCTTGGTAAATATGGAGGGATTTTCTGATACAGAACTTCACTAGCAGAACTTGATCAGTGTTTCTACATTTCTCTACAGACTTCACTCTGCATCCACAGTGGGCTTGAGAACCAGGATGCTGCTGGTATGTGGTTGTGCTAGAACATGGAGTGAGACAATGCTGTTACAGAGCCTGGCCCTGTTGCAGTTCCTGGCTGCTGCTCAGGATGGGTTCCAGAAACAAAACTCGACAAGCTTGCATTAAATGAGGGAAGCAGGTTTCTGCAAGCATGTGGCAGGCTGCACAGCCAGGATTCTGGCATCCTAAGCGGGTTCTGGAGCCAGCAGTCTTGGAGCTTGTGGCAGATCCTGGCTAGTGCTTGGGAAGGGTTCCAGAATGAGGACTCAGTGTCATCCTATTTTTTTCAGACTCTTGATCAACAAGTTCAGAATGTCTATTTTCACATCTGAACTCCTCTGTCTCTGGGAGACCTTCTGCATTTTCAGCATGGGTGATGATACCAATCCCATTCTTTCTTCTTGTCGGTAAGGAATTGGATCAGCAGCCCTGCCTGTTTTCTGAAGTCACTGCTTCCCAGCTGCAGAGCTCTGAATCTCCTGTAAGTCTGGAAACTTCTGTGTTCATTGTAATTAATAGTATCTCTTGTCCTTGGGTTTGGATTTCTGATATGTTGATGCCAGTTCTGCATCTGAGAATAAACATTCCAGAGAATAAACATTCCTTCTGAGGTTTGTAACTTATTTTTTGATGGTATCCACTGCACTGTTGACCTAATGGAGGCATTCAGTTTAACAAGCGGCTCTTGACTAGTGGGCTTCTGGGAGTCCTGTCAGTCTCTTCTGGTGGCTTTCACCCGGTACTATTTGTAGATTAAAATTCATTGAGATGGCTAAGCAGGGGCTTTACTCTGAAATGGCATGATTTACTTATTCACCTCCCTTGGTGTCAAGAATGAAGAAGACTGGATATAGAGAGAGCTTGGCTGTGACTGCTTGCTGCACCTGAAAGGCACTGTGATAAAGATGACAGGGAGGTGCTGGGCATGTTCAGTAATACCTCTGGACAGGCTTGAGTAGTCTGTCTGAGGAAGGCACTGCTGAGATTATTGGTCAGGTCTGTCTGGTTAGTGACATCCAGAAAGATGGAAACAGAATGCAGGGACTAAAACTGCATAACTCCTGCCACCTTCCACTGTGTGCTGGGCATCAGTGGCAGATTAGGTGTGGCCAAAATGCTGTCTTCAGGTAAGGAGAAGCAGTTCTCTACTTGAGCACAGACTTCCTACATGATTCTGAGAAAACCACTTAAGGCAGAGTTTGTCTCACCTTGCTTTAAATGCCTGGGAATCATCTCATTCTAGGATACTTACCTACAATGGATACAGTAAGTTACCATCTGGATGTGTTTATGCTCTTTCCATTGTCTTTAGAGGGGGCCTATATAGATGAGACTATGGCTAGTTTTTATGTGGCAGAAACCTGGTGAGATGAGTCCCTCTGAGCCTCAGTTCTTCATATGTAAAGTGGAAATGGCAGTGTTGGGTAGTGAGATGCAGGGTTATACAGTGAAGGGCATAATGTGCCAAGATTCTGCATTGGAGGAAGAGGCAGGAGAGGAGCAGCAGGAGGCATCTGTGGAGCAGTTTACCTGCCCACGTGGTGAGCTCTTCTGGCATTTGGCCCTACACAAGTGGAAAGGTGTTTAGATTATTCTGACAAGCTTCACAAAATCATTTTAATGTTATTTTCTTACAAAATCAAGTTTACATTGCTTAAGTTATATCATCCCCAACGATCTGATTACTTTTCCTGAATGACAAACAGAAAAGGAAGAATAAAGTATTTCCATTACCTCCTTGAGAAACAGCATCATAGATAGCTCAGCTGCTGTTTTATTAGAGGCCTCTGGACTATTCTTTCACTTTTTCAGGTTTTCACTGCCCAGATATAACCATTCCGGGCTTCTGTTCTCTGATTTTACCTGTTCAGATGGAAAATGTAAAAAAAGTAGAATGAAACAAGAATGAAAGCACTTCTGAGAGTCTCTTCCTCACTGCATTAAGAGGCCGAAGGTTATGCAAGGGGAGTTTACGCTGAAGAGATTCTTCACAAGCCCTCTGAAGCAAGTGTTCTGCTTTTTATTACTGGTTTGAATTAAGATTGATTTTCCTGGGATTCCTGGTTTCCCCCTTGGGACCAGCTCCAAAAACCCTAAGGCTCAAATGAAAATGGAAGGTGCTAATTAAAAGCACCATTTATCTCTCTTTGAAAATAGACCCCAAGAGTATGTGGGTATTGGCGGGGGGCACTTCTGGAAATAAGCTGCTCTTCTGTTTGATGTTGAAGGTGTTCAATGCCAACAGGGCTGTTAAAAGCTGTATCTCAGTGGCACAGATATGTAAAATAATAGCTGTGAGCTCTAGTTCTGTCCCAGCTCAGCCAGAGATTTGGGGCCTGAAATACATACGACCTTCAGCCTCTGTTGGGCAGGAATTGCAGGTAATGTCTGTGTGTGTATCCCGGAGATAGTGCATGTTATGTATTTCCCACTGTACCTGATATACAGAGTGCCAGAATTTGAACTGGGTGCTTTTAGCCCTGAAGGTCTTCAATTAATTTTCTAGGGTATTGGCAAAATGGGGCGGTCACACTCTGACACCTTAGGACTGAGACTGCCTCTGGCTGTCTACCTTGTTCTCCCTTTCTGTCCCCCACCCCAACAAGCCTTGGAATAAGTTGGGTTGACACACAGTGAGAAGAAGAGATGGAGCGGCCAGGGACCGATAATGGGGAAATGATCCAAAAACTTCTCCTCATTTGAACTCAGCTGAGTGCAACCAAAATGGTCAGTTCACTTATTCCCCAATCAAGTAGGCCTGATCCAAACTGCTGATCAGGATTATGCTATGCTGCCATCACTGCACAAAGAACGTAGCTCCAGGGCTGTATTAACTCCTCATTAGTACCAGGACTAGGAAGTCTACTATGTACTGCAGATGTGCAAGCAATTGATACAAATAGGAGCAAGAACCCAATTTTACATTTATTTTGCTTACTCTAATTCACAGTTTAGATACCTAATATTAATAGGTAAGAGGTTAGTTAAAAGGGTTAAAGCAAGAAAGTCTATTTGTAGCCATTTAACAGGATATTAAAAGTGGGCTCTGAAAGTTTGGTATGAGAATCCCCCAGGAATCCAAAAGGGATCTGCCTGCCTACATACTTTTTGGCTTCGTGGATATTCCCAGTCTGGCCACAGGTGTCTGGAGTTGTTTGGATGAGGTGCTTCCATCTCATGGTTATTCTCTAGGCTGTTATCCCCACCATGCCACTTCCAACTGGCAGGATATTCTCATAGTGATGTTTGTTCTTAGTGCCGTCTCTTTGCTCTATTTATATGGCATCTTGAAAAGATTTGGATCATTTTTTTGCAGCCCGAACTTAAAAATTCTGTCCTTGTGACATTCTTCACCCATTTAAAAGGGTTCAGAGAAAACATTATACATTAAAGAGGAAATATCATCCCTGATCTGTTGTCTGCTTCTTACTGTGGGTGACTAAATGCATCCTGGAATGGGATAGGGAATCTTTTGCTTTGTGTCACTGCAAGCTAATGCCAGTGAACAGAAGTTCCCAATTTCTGCACCCGAACTGGTGAAATGAAAGAAATAAAGAGCTGGAAGCTGACTGTAAATTTTGACTTGTAAACAAAACAAACACTTTTACTAACAGCAGTAGAGGACAGACTAAGATATGGATGAATCAGTGAGATCGAGGGTCACTGTTGTTTTCCATATCTGGGAGGGACTATATAGTCTGTTCTTAAACAGCAAACCGTTGGCTTTGGTGACCAAAAAACTCCATGATGGCTGGCTTCCCTGCCTTTCCATGTGTCTGTTGTTGACAGGGAGAGAGTAGCAGCAGCTTGGTTTTCATGGTGTCCCAGCAGCCAAATGAAAATGGCATCCTTTTGCCCTTGCAAGGAAAAACTTTGGTCTAGACACTTGGCAAGCTGGTCGGAGGGGAAGTGACAAGAGAGTCCCTGGTATCTATCACAGGATTAATGTTGGTAGTCTCTCAAATACAAATGGTACCCTGCAAGTGAAACTGTGATGCCATATGCCTGCTGTTGATTTCTGAGCTACAGCCACCACTCTGGAATGCTGGTGACTCTGTTTTCCAGGTCTCTGCTGACACTGTCTGTGGTGTACCCTGTAGCAGCCCCATTGCTGCCAGGTTGATTTATAAGGACATGTTCTCTAGTAATTTTAAGTAAGAGACCTAACTTTCTGGATCATTGTCAGATTTCAAACCAATCACCTTGTTTTATGCAATTCATTTTCCCTACTAGAGAAGCCAGGATAAAGTTACTGTTACTCTCTTTGCAAAGCTTTTCCTTGTCCTGTGGTGGAAGGGGTCTTCCAAGAGCCTTAGGGAGAGACAGGCACTGGACGCAGGCAACCCACCAGAGGGTCACCAACAGCCCAGATGATGGGGGCAGAATCCCAGACTTCCTTGGCTCATTCCATCAGGGAGACACAGGTGGCACCTCTGTAAACATTTCTCAGCAAGTTGGCATGGAGCAAGCCAGGAGAGCGCCCAACTGGGGTGTGCTCCCCGTTGTGTGTGTCCGAGTCCCTCATGCAGCAGCATCTTTGACTCTTAGAAAACAGATCTGGACAGCTTCAAGCAGCCAGGCGGGAGATGGCGAGGGCAGGAGGAGATGGGCGCCCGTGGAGCGCCTGTGGGGCTGCCAGGCACCTCTCATTAGAATGCATTTGTTCGACAGTATTACAGCCGGCTGGTTCATCTCTCAGTCTCTTTCTTTGCGAGGCTGTTGCTTACAGAAGGTAGAGGCAGGGACTTGGGCTGGGTCCAAACTCTGGTGCAGCTCTGACTCTCCTCGCCTCGGTCTCTCGCTGTGCGCAGAGCCGGGCCCCCTGCTGTGCCCTCGCCAGCTTTTACAGCCGCCCTGCCTGTCAGAACAAATGGTACGGCTCAGAAAATAAACTCATCTCATTTGTATGACAACACGGCCCCTCCGGTTAGAATGCTGCACCATTGCTTTTAACAAGGCTTTAAGCTGTTCAGTTCAGAGAGTGTTACAGCCCCTGCTTTATTGAAATACAAACCTCCTGCTCAGTCATCCCAGGCGCGTTCCCTAATGCCTAATCTCGACTCTGATGCCCCCAGTGCCCGGTGCCCTGGCTAAGGCTGACCAAGCTGAATGATGTCACTCTTCGTCCTCTATCATAATCCTGGGTCCTACATCCCATGTTCTGCTCCCTACAGTGGAGAAAGAAAGGATGAAAAAAGACCTTTATTGCCAGATAGTGGAAGCGAGTGTGAATTTCTTGCTGTGCTACATCTAACTTCGTCAGTCTGTGTGCAGGGCGTATGTGGATGTGTGTGTGAATGCTGGTACTCTCCCATTCTGCAAGAGTCTGTATGTGTGCATGAGGGTTGAGTTTGCGTGTTCCTGTTTGTATGTGTATCCATCTGGCTTCAGCTTTGTGTGTTCGTGTCTTGTTTCTGTGTGTTTGATGTGTTGGATTTTAAGTATGCTTCTGTCTGCGCCTGTCTTTATGCAGTCAATGATTGCGTATATTTATGCCTCTCAGTTGTGTACGAGTATTCCAGTGAGTGTGCTTTCATATGTCTCTTGCTTACCAGTACGGAAGGGTGTGCAAAGGTCTTACTACGTTGTGCATTTCCCCTTGGTGTGATATGTTCCTGCAGTTCACAGGCAAGCGATTGACTGTGCCTGTTTCTTCTATGTTGCTTCGAGCAGAGTGGCCCAAGACTGAAATTTTAGGTGAACCTAAAGGGTGCCTTGATAATAAGGAAGGAAAAAATTACAAGAAGAGGGAAGATAAACATTCAGTGTATACCTGGTGACATGCAGCTCTTTCTAAAGCACACTACGTTTTTTCCGATGATAAACAGAGGATCTTATCCTCCACTGTCAAAGTCAGTAGTAGCTTTTCTCGGGAAAATAGGTGCAGAATCACATATGTAGGGCAAGAGTAACTGCATCAGATAGAGATGCACACATGTGCCTGTAGATGGATCTATTATTCTCCCTCATCAGCAGCCTCACTACAGAATACATATTTAAGGTTCTTCTGTGTCTTCCATGCCCTATTTAACCTTTGCTGGACTAAATGTGTAACTATTTCATCTCCTTATTAGTGCAAGTC
This sequence comes from Athene cunicularia, assembly GCF_003259725.1. Classification (NCBI taxonomy): domain Eukaryota; kingdom Metazoa; phylum Chordata; class Aves; order Strigiformes; family Strigidae; genus Athene; species Athene cunicularia. Next base: position 4,923,195 of record NW_020799105.1, read on the forward strand.
TTAGAATCAAGACACCTGAATCTTTACTTTGCCACTGGATTCCTGTGTGACCTTGACAAATTATTGTGTTTATGCCTTCCTTGTTTGCAGGATGGGCAGCTGATAGTGGGTTACCTTTCAGAGATGGCAAAGGGCTGGTATTGCTAATGTATTTTGAGATCCCTGGATTAAAGTGGTACCTGGTGATCAAAAAGTATTGATTCAATGTTAACATTGGTGATAACCAAACATACAATTCATCCTTAAGTGTGTGATGGATTTCCCTTAGATAATAGAGTGTCTCTGGGGATGTTAAAAGCAAAATAATGTCTGTCAGTAAAGCATGGGGTCTGACAGCAGGACCTGACTGAAAAGGTCTGCTTTCTTGACTGGGTGATAGGCAGCGGCTGCTGCCCTGTGTAGTGAGTTGGGCTCTGTGAACCCAAGCCTCTGTCCCCATTTGCTTGGCATAGGGTCAGAAGCTCTCTCTGCGTATCTTCTAATGCCCGCAAGCAGGGCTCTGCATGGCGGAGAGTGAGCACTAATGGAGTGCACAGCCATTTGTTAGCTAAGGGTTTGGGATTTACAGAGCTGCATACATTCCTGCTGACGAGTGCATAGACAGAGGAGTAAACAATGGCTGCCAGATTTACTGCTGCAGCAGAAATAAACCATTTGTCAAAGAGAGGATAACACAAGGGATGCCAACAGCTTGAGGCCACGCCACCTTGGGATGTGATCTGGTTAGAGCTCGCAAACCAAGCAGGATGGGACAGAAGTTCCACTGGGATTTGACTTGGACTCTATTTAGAAATGCTACCTCCAGGGCTGCCAGGGATAGTGCTGGGGAGACAACAAGGGTGCACAGAGTATTTCTTTATACAATGTTAAGACATCCTGGCAAATACTAGACTAAGTAAAAAACAGTACTAGCCTAAGCTCTATGCTTTAAAGCATTTCTGTCCTATAAATCAGCTGCTCCTAATTACAGTGCCAAAAGACGACTCTTTTCAGTATACACAAAAGATGGTCTCAAGGCTTTCCTGGGCATTCTATACTATTTTAAGAGTACTGTTCTCTGCGTACGGTACAGCAGCATTGATCTCAACGTTTGTGGTAATTAAAAACCCCATGGCAAGTTTCATCAGGGGAAGGTGACAGGTCAGTTAATTATTTTTAGGAAGCAAAATTCCCATCTCAATTCTGAACAAATTTGAGATCTCTTCCTCTCTACAGAAAGAGAAAAGTAACAGCAAAATTGTCTTTTCCCAAGGGTGACACGATATTGCCATTAATAGAATATGTTTCCCTTTATATTTGGCCAAATTTCAGTGAATGGCAATATACAGAAAGCATTAATTACATGTTTGGTAAAAATTAGCAAGAATTAGTGAAGATTTATTTAACCTGGAGAATGGAATTTGATTTTATGACAAAAGGGATGTGAATTTAACCTGAAGCACATATTTTTAATAGCAGGAATAAGTCCAGAAAGTTGAAACACTTATAGAGGCTTGCCTGGTGGAAGTTAGATACCAAGATGTATCCTGAACTGAACTGAGGGAGTGAATGCACCAGTCATCCTCCCCTTACATATTTGTAATATTATAAAGTGACATGATACTGAAGAAGATAGATTTGTCCACTTAATTTTCATTGGAGTTACTGACTTCCACATTGACAAATTAAAGGGAATAAAGTTTGGTGAAGGAACAGGCTGTGCCTAGAAAATTGGTACGCCACAGAGTACTGATACAGTGGTCTCCACTTGTATGGGTCCTGGGAGACCTAGCTTGAAATAAATCACTCATGTAAGATTTATGTCTATGGTGTATCACCCATGCTGGAAGTGGGAATGATCCCACTTTCACGCTGGATTGTGACTGGATGTAGGATAACAAAGGATACTTCTGTACCAAGAGGACTTGGACCAAGAGAAGCATGCTTGGAGAAAAGCAGAAAATAGTCTAGTATGGGCTGACACTTGGAAGAGTAAGAGAACTGAAAGATGTGTGCTTAGACTTCAGAGAGCCTTCCAACACCCAACAGAAGAGAAGCGGTAAAGAGCAAAAAACCAAATGCTGAGTGTTAAGCAGAATTGGATTAAGGAGACAGAGTGCATGGATCTTTAGATTTTCTATCACTGTAACAACTAAGTCAATTAAGTGTCTAATGTGAAGCTGATGGTTTGTTTGTCATATCAAAAATTTAGCAAATTAACCCCAGAGCTAAAAATTGAAATTTCTGTTAGAAATGGATTTAACTTTGATAGTCCTCATGGGCTGGACACGAGGTAAACCTGAAAGCTAATGACAAGAAGGTTATCCCTAGAGCTTTTATACAACTGCAGAGCAAACACTATGGCACATTTTGCCCCTTGTAGTAGAATTTGCTCTCATTAAGCCTTTGGAGACACTCTGACATGATGCATGCGGCCAGTTGTCTGCCATGTCCAAGGAAGCCATGTTTATCACTATAGCACCCCCCTTCTTCTATAGGCAACCTACTACCTCTACCAAAAACAGGAATGAAAGAAAGCCTAAAAGGGTGAAGAAGGATTTTCATTATGAAGTTAATTAGCTTCTGAGCCAAGCTGCACCTTTTCAAGAGGAGGAATTAGAGGGATTTAATTGCTTTATCAGCCTTCTCTTTGATTTTCAGCAATCAGGCCGATTCCATTTAATTTAACTGCCACAGATGAGAAGAAAATTGATGCACTCACCTGCCTTGGAGCAGAAAGAGAGAGTGAGAAAGAAAAAGTTGGAGAAATTGGCAAATATAGTGTCTGCAGATTAATGAAAACCAACAGCATTTGTTCACAATTGGAAATGATGTGCCTGCCCTGAGGTGTTTGGAGCTGTGCGTGTGCCGCTGTGCGTGTGCCGCTGTGCATGGTGATGTGAGACCCATCTTAATGGCAGAGAACAGGGAAAAGGGGGTGGACCTGCCTTGGAGAAAGAGGGAAATATATTCGTGAGATGATCAGAGATCAATTAATGAATGGATGTGCAGGGGTGGTGGGGTGGGGTGTAGAGAAGAAAGGGGGAGGGAAGTGGCCAAAACCTCATGCTAGCATGTAAGCAGACAGAGGTCAGTGTGCTGAGTGGGCTTGGTGTGGTATCTGTGGGCTGTGTCCTGCACTTGCTAGGTGAGAGGAGTGATCCATGTTATTGGTAACTGATGGTCTGTTCATATTGCTGAGGAACGGGGGAGAGGTTAGGAACTGCAGTGCAGGCTTTTGGTATGTAGCATGCCTTTTCTGAGATGCATTTCCTTCTGTCAGAATGAGACTTGCTGTTGCTCTCTTCCATGTTCTTAGAGATATTTAATGCGGAGGTGAACAAGACACAAAAACAATGTGTTGAAGAGGAAGAAGGAAATCAAAAGTGACAGGAATAGCAGAGGATGATCCATGAGGAAGTGACGAGGACAAAGTAAAGGGGAAGGGAACTGAGACCCATAGAACTCAATGAGAGCTGACTTCTCCAGCTAAGGTGTGCCTTTGCAGAGGGCCTCCTGTGCTTTTATAGTCTGCTAAACAAAAGTGTCACCTGCAGCCATCTGTAGCCACAATAGCAGTCTGGGAAAGTTGTGTGGTTCTCAGCCCCTCGCTTTGTAAAAATGAGGACTCCTGAAGGTGTCTAGACTATCCTTCAGAAATGAACCAAAGTTATTTTTTTAAAATCATGACCCAAAATCATAATGTGACTGTACTGGAAAGCCTTTTCAATGCCAGGGTACTTGGATTCCACATCACATTGCTTTGGGACTACACAAGCTAATTTCTTCACCCTTGCTGGCCCCCAGTTTGAGGAGGGCTGTTTCCTCACTTAAACAATATCAGAAAAAGGTCTTGGTTGGGAAACTTTGTGTCTTTTCAGACTGAGCAGCAAAGATGAGCATTCCTCCTGGGTCTTCAGCCAAGTCTTCATTTGAGGGAACATAAGAGTGAATAAAAAGCGTTCAGGAAGATGGCATTTTACTTTAGTTGTGTCTTCTCATAAAAAGATAACTAGGGGATTGTTTGGTTTTAAGAGAGTGTTTTCCACTAGAGAAACCTATCACTGAAATGCGCTTTTCACTGAGATTGTTTCACAAGTTTTTGATAGAAGCTTCTCACTATGATTGTCCCTTTCATTTCACTCCTTTGAAAGCAAAAGGGTTTTTTCACTTCAAAATAACTTTTGTTCAAAAATGTGTTTGATTCTGTCATATTCAGAATGTTCTTAAAATGAGAATACTAAAATATTTTTTAAATTGGTACAAAGCATTTTGACAGTTTTCTTTTTGTGTGGATTATTTCCAGTCCTAGGTGAAACAAATTTAAAAATTGAAAGTTTTGCAAAAAATTAGAATTTTCAGTTTCTTCGTAAGTACCATAACTGGGGCTCTTTTCAGCCCTGGGATTCTGTGTCTGTTTTCCATTTCAGGTCTACATATTGAATTTAACAAATTTCTTATCAAGTGGTACTTCTTCTATTGCTTAGATTTCATATTATCTTTGACACAACCTGACTGTGAGAATGATCTTTAACTACTTGTAGAAGGCCACATTAAGGTTTGATCAGATTAGCTACATTATTTTAGATGCTACTGGAACTGCACATTAAGAAATGGATTTTCCTCAGGCAAAAGAAGAAAGGCAGGCAGAAGCAAGGAAAGGGAAGGAAAGGCTCAGAGGGTCAAATGACTCAGCCAGGGCTGGACAGTAGTGGGGAGTGGACTCAGGAACACAGCCTGGGCCTTTTTAGGCAGGTGCTAAACTGCAGGCAGTGCTAAAGCCAATAAATAGCATGTGCTACCTCTATGTCAGCCTATCTCTGGACTCAGTAAACAGTGGTTAGTCTGGAAAAGAAACAGGAGCATTTAGAATCTGTCATCATCCTTACAAGTCAGCCTATAGGTCTTGTGAGATGGACATGGTTCTTTGCTAGAATCTAACACCTTTAGGTATAGACTTAAAAAGCAGAAGCTTTGTAGGCTGTAATTAAGACTCTGGAAGAGACTTTTCTGGTGATTCTCTGCTCACCCACAGCAGGTTAGATGAAGGGGTTAATAAGGTATTATTTCCCCACAAAAGCCCTGACCATGCATTTCCTCACAGCTTGCCTGCCAGGCTTGGCCTAACTCTGTGGATCAAAGGCTGGTTATCACTAATATTGAGCTGTTGTAACCTCTGTCCCCTTTGATTAAAGTGGCGCTGCTGTGAATTTCTCAGTTAATCACACCTTGGCTCACAGGGTCAGCTTGCAACTTGGCAAGTTCAGAAAACTACAGCGGAGGAGAGAAAGGTAAAATGTATTATGCAAATGCAATTATGATTGAGTCGTACTCCACCCAGCCCAGGCCTCATGCTGTTGGAGAGGCTGGAGGGAGAGGAATCAATAGCCTGTCCTTTGACAAGAGCCTCATGGTGGGGAAAGGGGAATAGAAAAGGAAACTCCCCTTTCTTCTCCCCTGAACTTCCTGCACCACTGAGGAGCGCAGGGTTTTGGGGACTTCGAAGCCCCCAGCAAGGCACAGTGTGTTTAAAGAATGTGACCTCCCAGACATTTTCCATCCCTGGAAGCAAGGATTTATGTTTTTCCTTGGACTACATTGAAATGGGAGCTCTGCGAATGGGTTCGGGACCACTAAATCTGCTTTCCACTCCACATCACTTCCTAGAGCCTCAGGATGAGAGGAATCAGCAGGAATCATGGCAATGTGGATCCAATTTCAAAGCACACAGTACGATAGACAGGTGTGTAAGTCATGGGGTGTATGTTCAGGGATAAAGATGAAGGCTTAAGCCCCAGGAAAGCTGTAGTGTGGGATGTGAAAATCAACACAGTTGGCAGTGAATCAGGTTACTGAACACAGCAGCCCAACCCTGTTTTGAGGATGTAGAAGGATAGGACTGCTGAGTAGAAAGAAAAGATCAGGAGAATTGAGTCTCATCATCAAAAATCACTCTTTCCTGTTCTGTGTTTTTTCCCTACCTGCACTAGGGTGTGCTGGTATTGCCTGTCATGTGGAGGTGGATATGAGAGTTCCTTAGCACTCACAATGTGGGTTAGTTTTTGGGTTTTTTTTTATGTGGGTACCTTATTCTTAGTAGCATTTCAGTAGCCCATACAATTCATCTGTCAAGAACTGGGCTATCTGCAGGCATATGGTAAAGCCATATGTACATGCAGAGATTTTAATGGTGTAGAAATACCAGTAAAAAGTACCAGTGAAGCATTTCTACTGTGGCTGCAAAACCAAGCTGTGTGCTTTTCTACTAAATCTAAGTGAAACAAACTATGGCTGTAATTCATTTTTTGCCATTATTACTGCATCTTCAGGTGTAGTTTTGCCAACCACATTGATCAAGGTTTAAGTCCTGACTATCAGAGTTGCTCCATGAGAGGTGTGCAGCCTAGGAAGGGTCTGTGCAGAGACTTAGACCAACAGTAGGTATGGCAGAGTGACAGCCACGGTTGCAAACAGCTCAGCAGTGAAGCCAGGAGCAGAACTGTGTGCCCAGAGCTCCAGCTCCCCTGTGCCAAAATTCCTGCTTCCCCTGGCCCTGGTGGTTCTCAGATTCAGGAGGTTGTGTGCAGACAATTTGCTGTTTCCACTGGCCTGGCAGAATCTTTCCTTATCAATTCATATTCTGTCTGGATCCTAAACTGATTTGCTAAGTCATCACATTCCTACCTTCCTTCCCACTCTGAGAGGAAATGGGTGTTCTGCCACTGCTGAAACCTGTTGTGCTTCCTGGCTGTGATGGCAAGAAGAGGGAGGGAAAAGAATGAGATGTTTCTAGGGACACTGGTATTCAGAACTGCTGCTGAAGGTAGCACAGAAGGATGTTTCAGCTCCAGCTGTGCTGCAGAGCAGATCTGAACAGGTGAGCAGAGGGTGAGGGGAGAAGGAAGAACAGGGGCATGCCTCTACTGCTGCAGCGTGGGTCTGAGCAGGGCGCCGAGCACAGAGGAGGAGTGAGGAATGCTGGAGGAAGAATGAGCGCGGCAGGGCATTCTTGATCAGACCCACTAATTAACTGCTTGCTCTTATTTTATTTACTCCAATCTTTCTCTTTTTGCATCACTTGTTCCCCTGTTCAAGCGAAACAGTGAGGAACTTTTTAAAATTTAAATTCAGAAGTGCTGGAACTGAGCTCCTGCTGGGGAGAAAGTCCTGGAGCTCTGCTCCTGATGCCTTTTGGTAACGGATGGCAGTGTTTCATTGTCTCTCACTCCCTTCCAAAGGCAGGTACCATTCCGCTCTTTTGGGGCACGTGGCTTTCATTATGTTATCAAACCTCACAAGCATTTGAACAGAACTGCAATGCCTGCTGCTATCTGAAAGACCCCTAAGCTTGAATTTTAGTAGGTAACACATACAGACATCTTCCCATCATGGGCTTTTCCTCACTTTACATCAGTCTTTCCCTTGTGTGATTCTCAATCCCTTTGCACTGTTTTGTTGTTTCAGATTCCTAACATATAATTATTCTATATTTTTTGGAGGTGTTAAAGATACTATCTGGATGGCTCAAAGGTGTGACATGGTCCTGGGCAGGATTTAATTTAAAATTACACTTACTTGCCTGCAATCTCATCTTCAAGGGGGAAAAAAAAAAAAAGAAGCAAAGCTAAATTATAGCTCTTTTATCAAAGTACTTTGGGAAGATAATGCAGTACTGCTGTCCTCATTGCATGGATAAATTGTGGCTGGAAGAAATGGTTCATGAAAGAGCATGGGAGAAGTCAGTACTAGAGTCAGGAGATAAGTGTTCCTGGTAGCCCATCTATATTGTATGCTCCTTTCCTACAGAAAGTTTTCCTCCAGCTTCTCTTTTCTCTTCTTCTGAATTTCCCTCTGATTTCTTGGTCAAGCCTTCAAGAAAAGAAACTGGCATTGTGCTGCAAGCTGAGGATTAACAGAATTTGCTCAGGTATGGAGTGAGCGCCTTCCATGATTCAGTCTAAAGACTAGTAGCTTCACTGCTCAGGAGATAGTCACCACTGTCAGTGAGACTGCTTCTCTGTCAGGACTCAGTAGGGCTCTGTAGAACAGGAGCTGTACCTTGAACTTCCTCTGTAAACTGTGAACTAATGTGTAACTGTGGAAAAAAAAGGGTGTGATAGGCCCGAACCAAAGCTCTTAAGTCTCTGCATCTTACTCCACACACATTATGTTTCTCCTGGCAAGAGTGAGGACCTTCAGCCCAGATGAACCTTCTAGCATATTTTCTGAGGTTTCCTTTGTAGATCTGGAACCCTTGATCTGTGAAGGAGCTAAATGAAATTAGGCTCCCAGTCCCTTTTGAAATCCAGTGGAAACTGGCTATCTTTCACCCTTCACTTAATTGAAAAATCTCTAGCAGTGACATACTGTTCCTCCTTCTTCTTCCTCTTGCCCTTTTTTTCCCTCCTTTCTTCCCCTCAACCCTCTACTTCCCTGCATGAGTTTGCTGCCTCTTGATTAAAATGTTGACTTTAACTTGGAATTAACCTGATTAATGTAATTGAAAGTAAAAGTCTGCTGCTCAGCACTTTGGGTGATGAGTGGAGATGGATTGAGAAAGAAAGCTTTCAGATTGAATACGCTTCTCTCCTTTGGCTGTTAATTGCACCGTTTACTGGTACCTGACTCACTGACCGTCAGTGTTTAGTCCAGTTAATGATGATACACAGTCCATACTTTCCAGAGATAATTAAAAAACATTTGGCTGTTCTCTGGGTGCAGAGCAGAGCTGGCCTTGGTTATGCAGGTGTTTTGAAGAGGGTTGATAACTATTTCTCATGTTGGCTTTACTGTGTCTGTCTACTCACTGTACAGTATTGTGCGTGAGGGAGCATGAAGGGTTGGGGGCCTATTTTTGTGCTTCTGAAGCAGTTTGGCTAAAATGTAGGATTTTAAAGTAGAGCTCTCTCCCCACAAAATTGAGTTGTTTTGAGTCGTATCCATAAGGGTAACTCAGCACTAAGATCAGTGAGAATTAGGCATTTAAAGGCTTTGTGCATCTGGACATTGGTCTCTTGTGGCATACTTTTACATCTGCAGAATGGGAATGCTCAGACTTCCTTACAGATGGGGAACTCTCAAATGAATGTGGACAGACATTTAGAGAAAATGCCTTGGCTGCCATATCCCTGAGACTCCAATATATTGAAGTAGTAGTTGAAAATTTTTTTTCTTCAAATATAAGAATCCATTTGGAAGCATACTGCCAAGGGATGTGGTGAGAACTCTTACATTGCTAAAGGAAGTATTCAGGCAAAACAGGTAATCTGTACCAATGCCAGCACTGGTTAATGCATTTGCTAATGAACTGAAAAAGGAAAAAGGAATGAACAAAGAGAAGGGGAACTTTTAGGTTTAACAGAGGTAGATATGCTGATCAAGATCAGGAAAGATGACAGACAACTTGTGAGGGACCTGACAGCAATGGATGAGTAGGTAGCAGAAAGAACAGATTTACACATAGGAGGAATCCTGAAATCATCTACTCTGCCCTCCTTAGTGAGGCACATGTTTTACAGATGACATTAAGAGGGTAAGAACTTGCTATCTCAGTTGTCACTTTGTTCCAATAGCTAATCACTGTAAATTATAACTGTGGGCTGTTTTTTTCATCTGAACTTGTCTGTGTTCTAACTTCCACGCCACTAGTTCTTGTTCAGTCTTTCTTTGCCAGATTAAAAAAACCCTTTTATATTTTACATTTTCTCCTTGTTCAGATACTTCTATGTTAGACTGAGTGCAAGATAATGTACACCAAAAACTATGATTTGCATTTCTTACATGCCTTTTGCTGTCAGCTCAGGGAAAAAAAGCTAGGTGTCACTGTGACCAGCTCAGCAAGCATAAGTACTCAGCATGTCCTCATCCACCCTCTCTTGTCCTGCTGCCATTTCCCTTTACACATGGGCTATGTGCAGTAACCTGACTATAAGCACTGGGGAAGAGGATGAGATTTTAATGAGAAGAGTGGGGTTAGTGTTTATATTACATAGCAATGAAAAGCTTTCATGAGATCGGAGCCCTTGTCATGATAGGTTTTATCTTTTGGTTTGTTTTGTTTTTGTGTTGTTGGTTTTTTTTTTGTTTTTGGTTTTTTTTTTTTTTTAAACAGGCAAGTAGATCATATCCCAGAGCCTTTGTGATCCAAATGGTCTGGAATTTGGGAAGCCTGTATCCTCACACATGAGGAATAAAGATCTGGATTTTGAACCCACAGAGTAGAGCAAAATGAGGACTGCAACTCTCACCTCTTGCCCCTTAGTCCAGCACTGGTATTGTAAGAGCCTCCTGAATCTTGGATAACTTTTAAAATTGGTATTGCCTAGCAGAAGAAGAGTGAAACAATGATTTTTACTTTTTTTTCCCTACACTGTCTCTCATTCCTGAGAGACTAGGATTCTGCATGTAGCTGTGGCATATTTCTATATATTGAAATAAAATTTAAATAGTGATAATAATAAATGTTAGGGGCTACAAGGCTCCTTTCCTCTAAGCAGGTAACTCCTCTAGGAGATTTTCAGGCACTTAAATATGGCCCATTTCAGACACAGTAGTATCTGGTCAGGCATTTGATCAGGATGCTTAGCCAAAGCATCCAAAACCACTGAAACCTACTTCTCTATCTGAAGGTGTGGGTTTGTTGGGTTATTTTGGCTTTAAGTAGAAACTTTTACAATCTCTGGTAAATCCCAATTTACACACACACACACACACACAAAAAAAAAAAAAAAAAAAAAAAAAAAAAAAAAAAGGCAAAACTTTGGAGTGTGAATGAAGGGCTGTGTCCTGGCTCTGTTCCACAGCTGTTTCCTTTTCATTTTTTAATTTCCATTCCTATATCCACTTCAGCCTTTGTTTCCATGCTCTTTTCCATGGTTATCCCATCTTCTCTGACCCTGCTTTCTGCTCTGTATCACATCTGTTTGTACCCTTCCCCACCAGCTGCTAGATCCTTTATCTTTGTCTGTAGCCTCAGGCTGTCTTTATCAGATTTACCCTCAAGGCCATCCCATGGAGTACAGGAGTGCTTTCATCTCCATTCAACAACAAAAGAAACAAGACGCAGAAGAGCAAAGGGAATTTGGTCAAGGCCACCTAGCAAGTCTTTGGCACAGCTTGGTTTGACCAGCACTTTGACCAGACCAGGAATACTTAATCACTTAAGAGCTGGGTAACCTTCCTTTAGATTTTCAGTGGGAATTTCTTCATTGAAAAATTTTCCCATCATACTAACAGTGCTAAGACCAAAAGAGTGACCAGTTCCTCACAGTGGGCTGGTCCCTGCCCTTGGCTGGCCCATGCCTCTGGAAGTGGGACATAGATGCATCTAGGGGCATAACTAGGGTCCTTGAGACCTGGCCTGCTGGCCCTGCTGGGTGAGTTCCCAAGGGACATTGACCTGTCACAGTAGTGAGTGGCCCTGCTGTAGGTTGCCTTGGGCTTGACCTTGATGTTGCATTGAGGCTTTGACAGTGCCTGAATGTGGCTGGTGAGTGAGGTTTGCCGAGGCAGAGCACAGCAGGAAGATGCTGCCATGGGACCAATTGTGCTGGCACCTGCAAGGAGGCCAGGCTGGCTGTTATTTGCTATTCCCTGCACACGTGCAGGGAGCCTCGTGCACTAAGTGACATCAAGGCTCATTATTTTCATCAGATGCCACATTTGTAACCTGTTACCAAGTAAATTGTGGTAAAATAGACTGGGGCAGCCCAGAGTGTGACTGTGCTGAGATGGCTGCTGTGAGCATAGCAAGCAGGTACAGAGCCTTACAGGACCACTGGCTCCAGCATCTTAAAGGAGCAGGGAGCTCTCACATATAGTAGAGGGTCTGGGTCAGAAGATGCTTATGACACATTGTACTGGGTCTGGCTGAACTGGAATTAGTTTTCCCCTACAGCAGCCCTCACGGTGCTGTGTTTTATGTCGGGAGCTGGCAGGGTGTTGATAGCACCCTGGTGTTGTGGCTGCTGCTGAGCAGTGCTTACACAGCACCAAGGCTTTTTCTGATATTTCCCCCAGTGGGACGGGGTGGGCAAGATCTTGGGAGGGGACACAGCCAGGACAGCTGACCCAAACCGACCAAAGGGATATTCCATACCATATGACGTTTGCTCAGTATAAAGCTGGGAGAAAGGAGGAAGGGGGTGGGGTCACCCTTGGTCCTCCGAAGCAACCACTACGTGTATTGGAGCCCTGCTCCTGAGAAGGCCCGACATCGCCTGTCCATGGGAAGTAGAGACTAAATCTGTTTGCTTTTGCTTCTGCGCACGGACTTTTGCTTTGCCTTGCTTATATTAAAACTGCTTTTGTTTCACCCACAAGGGTTAGTTTATCTTCTTTCCCCTCTTTACCCTATTGAGAAAACAAGGGGAAAAAAGGGGGGGGGGAAGTGATAGAGCGACTTGGTGGATACCTGGCATTTAGCCAGTCAAACCATCACACACATCTTATTGGCAGACACTGTGTGCTTGGAATGAAGGTGAACTGCATCCTTCCAGTGGTCCCAGGAGGTAGGTCTTTTACCTTCCTCCCTCTCCTTCTTGCTATTGGGGAAACTGAGACATGGAGAAAGAGAAGTGTCCTACCCAATGTCACACAGTAAAGCTACAGCTTCACTTCCTAGTTCTGCACCCTGTTCTTGAAGCCAAGAATGGATCCCACATGAGTTACAATCCAAACAGCAGAGTGAACAGCAGTGGACCTGCAGTTTTCACATGATGTGTGTGACTTGCGTTGACAATTGAGAGCACAGTAAAAAAACTCAGCTCATTGCTGGTGGTTAGTTTTCTGTCTTTGAAGATTCTTAAAGTCTGCCTGGGATGTTCAGGTTTTTGGAGAGAACTGTGTTTGTTTCCATATTAGGAGGTACCAACTCTGTTTCAGTTGCTTTGTTCTTCCCTCCCAAGCCTCTCCCTGCCCCACGATACAGATGAATGTATTTGCCCTGCAACATATTGTGAAGTTGGATTAGATATTATCTTCAGTTTGTATGTGGAGAAACTGAGATAATGAGAAGCTCAGAAATTTCTGCAAGGACTCTCTTGTGTCTTTAAGAGTTAGAAAGCTGAGAGCAGGAGTCTCTCCAGAGCACTCACTCTCCCCTGAGATTTCTAGTCTCTGACATACATGGAAGTACCACTTGTGGTTTTAAGGAACAAATGGGACCTTTAGTGGAGATCAGATCTTCCAGTCCTGTGCATATACATAACTGAACTACACCCCATAGCATGCTTTATTTGACTTCCAAATAAATGTTTTTACAGGATTAATAAATGCTGAATAGCAAATACAAAGATGCTTCACATGTGAACAGTATACATTACTGGTGGTGCTGCAATGGAACGTGCTGGCGGTTATATGGATGGTTGTAAATACAGCGTTTCTTAGGAATTTTAATACATCAAAAAGTGTGCTGTGATCCAGAACAAGTATAGTTTTTGAGAAGTTTCACTAAACAGAATGAAGTCATTTTAAGAGCAATGTAAATATTTTACTGTGGCAAAATCAAGATGGTATGATTTTTAGAGCCTTTCTGTATTCTGATCTTTTACAAATAGAGGAAAATGTTGAAGTGAAAATGTTTTCAATAAAAGTGCAAACATTTATCAGAAAATAAACTGATAATATTTGTTCCAGATATTTAGTTTAAAAATGTCTCTGACAGTGAAACCATGAAATACTTGATGGATATGAAAAGTACATTGCGGGGGGAGGGAGTGCATGAGCATTTTTTCTAACTTTAGCTATATGCATCTGGACTTTGGTTATCAGCTGACTAGCTCTTACTGCAGCACTTCTTCAATGCTTACTGATCCCTTATAAATATAATAGAAGGTGTGCTCTACTCTCTGCCCCAAAGGTTTTACAATTTAAATTGGCAGTTCAGAAAAAATATCTCCCTGTTTCAGGAACTGGAGCATAGCAAGACTGGTGGTTTGCTCAAGGTGACATGGAAAGTATCAAAAACCAGCCCCAGCTTGTTCCAGTGTCTGGATGAGACCCATCCTCCAAGTTACCCCTCAATTTGGGGGCACTCCATGATTTCTGAGCTGGCCCACTTTGCTGCCTCAATGGCTTGAGGTGGGGAGATGGCCAGTGGCTGGGGATGGGAGTGGTTGGCCAGCTCTGCTGCAGCTATCACTGCTCTTTGTGACAGTTGCTGTAATCCATGGTGCCTGCTTTTATGGTGCTAACTAATCTCTTTTAATTAATGAAATCCTTCTACCTCATGTTCCTCCCCTTCCTTTCCTCTTTGCCTCTCTTCATCTTCCACAGCTGAAAGCTACAGTCCTCCTTGAGCAGGGGCTGATAAAATCTCCAGCCTTTAAGCATCTCTGTGTACTCGTCTGTGGCAGTGCTGGTGGCTCCATCTGCTTTTCTCCTTTGGTACAGTAGCAGCTTAATCTTCATGGCCTGTTATCTTTGAAGCACACTTGATTTCTCAAAAGAAAAACAGCTAAGCATTTTAGCACCCGCTGCTTTCCTTCATAGGCTGCTACATGTCATTGCTGTTTAATCATGGCCTGAGTTTGCAAACATTTTGTATGTAATGGTACTCCTTTGAATAAACTTATGGGCTTGACTGGGACAACACATTCAGGTAATATTGTTTGCCAGCATCTTTGCACTCCAGGACTGTTTATCTTCTTTAATTCCATCCCTTAACTCCTACACATAACCTTTTCTCTCTTCTCAGGGCACAGAGTTTAATTCTTGTCCTTGTGCTATGAAACTTGTCATTCCATAAAGGGTAAATCGAGGAGCAGAAAAGAGGCTTGGGAATTGCAGGACTGGATGTACCTAACCTGTCCACCTGTACTCCCAAGTTATCACTTCTGGTATTCCTGAAAAAGTAAGAACCAAGAGCCCTGATGCACAAGCAGTGCACCTCACAACAAAAATGTAGTCCTGATCCTGAAGGACATTCAGTTCATCTTGGGACAAAGAGCCCATTTCCAGACTCGCAGACACATGTCACTGCTTGGCTGAAAGGTGATAGAAAATTCTAGGGAGCAGAGGCATCAGCATTACAAGGGAAAGTTTCCATACCTTTGCACATTCAACTGCTAATCACAGCACATATTTTCCCTTTGCAAACCCTGCCAGTTATGTTGTTCTCTGTTATGCTTTTTTCATCATTTTCTTTCCTTCTTTCGATATCTAAGTTTACAGTGCCTTTCCTCCAGCTCTAGTGGCTGATTTACATACAAAAGGGTGATCAGCTGTGGGAAGAACAGTCTAGCGGATCAAATACTAAATGACATTAAGTGGCATCTAAATGACATTACTTTGATTCTCTGCTGAGCTCTGAGTTGCAGTGTGACCATGCACGCAGTAATTAATTCCTATGCCTCAGCTCCCCAGCTGTAAAATGGGCATGGTTGTAGTTCCTGGGAAGTCCTGCATTAGTCTGAGCTCAAAGCAAGCAATGCCTATGCAGAGCTGAGAAACTGTGGGGATGGGATCTGTTCAAACATGTCCTTAGAAAGCTGCTAGAAAGGCGGTTACTGTGAGTGGGAGGAATTGTATTGTGTCTTGTATGACAGAGCCATGCTTTTACATAACACAGGAACTGCCTAGGGACCCTCTAGTTATGTTAACTTCTGCTTTTTTTCTCTTCATCCCCATCCCTTTGTGTCAGAACATGCACACAGTTCAATGGAAGGTAGAACTGTAGGTTGGTTCCTTAACATAATGAAGGTCCAGGTGTACAAATCAATACAGGGAGATATACTGACATCAGAAAAACTTTCATAGCTCATATAGTAGTTTATAGTTTAGTCAGAGAAAGAAAAGCATACTTTAAAGTGTGGTCGTAGGAGAGTGACTGTAAAAAAAAAAAGCAGCAGCTCTGTCTCACTGAATGTATCTGCTCACACCTGCTCTGATTCTCACTTTCCTCATGATGGTGTAAATCCAGAATAATAATGTCAACTTAATAATATGTCAACTTAAATTAATTTTCAACATATGTTCTCTATGTACTTTGAAAAAATCAAGTTATTCATGTAGCATCAAGTCATTGTTACACCAGAAACTGTAAATGAAAGGCATATGCCTTGTAGCTTTAAAGGACCAGATTCTTTTCTTGGTTGGGCTGATGTAAATCACAGATGATCCTGTTCAGGTCAGATGAATAAAGCCTGACTCAAGATGCAGAATTACCTGAAAAAGGAAGGGAGCAACAGGGAGATCATAGAGGCTGCATACAAAAGGTCTACCCCAACTTTGTCGCAAAAATAGGCCCCAAGTGTCCCTTGCAGAGACCTTTGCCTCTGGATCAGAGTCAATTTCAGCCAAGCAGTGATGTGGATGTGTACTGACCTTTTCTCCCAAAGGGCAATCTCATCCATCCTTGAAAGGATACCTGTGGAGCAGCATGTGCTCTCATGCCCTACTATGCTTCGCAAGTGGTAAATGAGTATCACACACCAAGAGAGATATTGTGGGGGCTGAGAGAGCTCTGGGGACTCCACTGATGCCAAACAGATCACTGACCTGCCAATACAATGAGAACTGGGAGAGCTGCTGGCCTAGGATCCGATGTCAAGGAGAAGTGGCAGAAGGTGAGAAGTGCCAGGAATACTGCTTCCCAGCTGGCTCTGGAAACAGTTTATGCCTATGTCTGTCTGCACTCAGATCAAAACCTCCCTGAATTATTCAGGTGCTCTTTGAAAACTCTCATCATGCAGAAAGTGAAGGCAGCTTGGCTTTACCTGCTGGAAAACAAGTACTCATTGTAAGCTCCAGGGCCAAACCCAGGTTCCTCAGCTCTCACAATGAGAGAGGCTCCTGCCACTTCTATGGAAGGAGTTCTCTCTTCTTGTTACACCAGGTTCTCATATATAGGCCTCTAAGATTTTAAGGCTGTCTTCTCAGTTGTTGAACACTTAGAGCTAGCAGCCCCCATTACTAAGAAGTTCATCAGTCAAATCCCACTTTTCATCCTCTGCTCTTGATTAAGTTAACAGCCTACAGATTTACAGTGAGGCTGGTTTTCCAAGAAAAGCTACCAGCAACAGTAGTGCTTATGATAGTCCATATTGATCTCCTAGAATCACAAGATATTTTTCCCTATTTGTCAGTACTACTTATATTGCAAGGCCTGTGTCCTTGATATGCATAACTGTGGATGATGGTGGTCTGTACTCACAGGGACACAGGAGTTGGCTGTCCCCAGGTGCTGTTAGAGAAGCCAGCGGCAGAGAAGGCTGAACAGGGAGTTTTGGCTGCAACTCAGGAAGAAAAGGAGAATTTACGGCCTTTGGGAGAAGGGACTGGCCACTCACAGGATGATCCAGGAAATTACAGGCCTGTCAGCTTGACTTCGGTCCCCAGGAAGCTGATGGAGCAGCTCATCCTAAACACCATCATGCAACACATGCGGGACAACCAGATGCTCAGGCCCAGTCAGCATGGGTTTATGGAAGGCAGGTCCTGCTTGACAAACCTGATCTCATTCTACGACAGGGCGACCTGCTTATTGGATGAGGGAAAGGCTGTGGATGTAATTTACCTTGACTTTAGCAAGGCCTTTGACACCGTTTCCCACAGCATTCTCCCAGCAAAACTGGCTGCTTGTGGCTTGGATGGGCACACGTTTTGCTGGGTAAAAAATTGGCTGGATGGCTGGGCCCAAAGAGTTGTTGTGAATGGAGTTAAATCCAGTTGGTGGCTGGTCACGAGTGGTGTCCCCCAGGGCTTGGTTTTCGGGCCACTCCTGTTTAACATCTTCACTGATGATCTGGACAAGGGGATCGAGTGCACCCTCAGTCAGTTTGCAGGTGACACCAAGCTGGGCGGGAGTGTTGATCTGCTCGAGGGTAGGGAGGCTCTGCAGAGAGACCTGGACAGGCTGGAGCCATGGGCTAAGGCCAACTGGAGGAGTTTCAATAAGTTTCAATAAGGAGAGCTGCCAGTTAGAGAGGGACCTGGGAATGTTGATTGACAGCTGGCTGAACATGAGCCAGCAGTGTGCCCAGGGGGCCAAGAAGGCCAATGGCATCCTGGCTTGTGTCAGCAATAGCGTGGCCAGCAGGGACAGGGAAGGGATCTGACCCCTGTACTCGGCACTGGTGAGGCCACACCTCGATTCCTGTGTTCAGTTTTGGGCCCCTCACTACAAAAAGGACATTGATTTACTTGAGCGTGTCCAGAGAAGGGCAACGAAGCTGGTGCAGGGTCTGGAGCACAGGTCGTACGAGGAGCGGCTGAGGGAACTGGGGTGTTTAGTCTGGAGAAGAGGAGGCAGAGGGGAGACCTCATTGCCCTCTACAGCTACCTGAGAGGAGGTTGCAGAGAGCTGGGGATGAGTCGCTTTAACCAAGTAACAAGCGATAGAACAAGAGGGAATGGCCTTGAGTTGCACCAGGGAAGGTTTACACTGGATATTAGAAAGTATTTCTTTACAGAATGGGTTGTTAGGTGTTGGAATGGGCTGCCCAGGGATGTGGCAGAGTCCCCATCCCTGGAGGTGTTTAAGTGTTGGGTTGACATAGTGCTGAGGGATATGGTATAGTTGGGAACAGTCAGTGTTAGGTTAATGGTTGGACTGGATGATCTTCAAGGTCTTTTTCAGCCTTGATGATTCTGTGATCTGTGTGATTCTGTGAAATCCCCCAGACCCCTCCTCATTATCACCTGCATCACAGAATAACTCCCCAACAGTCATCAAAGTGGTTTGACAATTTCTCACTAGGAACTGATAACCTACCTGTTGCTTTCTAGCTTAGGCAGGTAAGTTGCCACGTGCTGCCAGTAGATGCTGCTTTGAGAAAAATGAATATTTCTGAGCAGAATTGCTTATACGGAATGATGTACACAGCAGAACTGCAGTGCAGGAACCTATTAACTGAGTTCTTCACCCTGCAGAGCAAGCTCCTTAAGGACGAAGTATCGAACAAACTTGTAACAGCAGAATACAGAGTGCTCCTGTAATGGTGATGCTTCTTGGGGTAAGCAAATGGAAGCCAAAAATATCTTTCCACAGAGTGGGTTTTAGCTTTATTGCCTATTTTTTTAGACAATAAAGGTGATCAGCATCTCCCTAAGAAAGTCTGTCCCAAGAAAAAAGTAAGTTTTCTGATCTAATTGTTATCAGGTCCTCCACTATCAAAACTATTTCATATCTGATTTCTTCTGTCATACCTGCTCTGTGAAGGAGTAGTTTATTTCTGGCACCAAATAGAAGCATTTAAAAATATTTGTCTGTTGTTTTGGTTATTTATAGTATCACTACAATATCTGAGTGACTTCAACATTACTTGTGGTTTCTCAGCATTCATGGTTTCTATTATGAAGAAGTTAAAATCTAGTGAAAATTATGTTAATCGAATGTTCCATTCTAAATATTAGCTGTAACTTGAGAGAATTAGCTTGTAATATGATCCCCATTCTGGATATCTGAAATAAGAATTTTTTTAAGGTTAACAAATGACAGTCAGATAACCTAAGTTTCACTTTTTTTTAAAAAAATTCATTGTTTTCCCCCTCACTTTTCAGGTGAAGCACAGGAATGAAATGAACAGAATGAGCAGAGATCTCTGGTGTTATTGAGTCTGCTTTTTTCCCATGGGAAAATGACTGTTTTTTTTCTAATACTATATTGTAATTATTTCAGAAAGTGAAAGGAGTGGTTACTATTTCTGCATTGATGCTAATAGTCACACTGCAGGCAGTTACCCAAGAGTCAGTGGTAAAGATTACTGCAGGCTGTACATCCCACAGATCACCTAAAACCGTCTTTGCCCATGTACATTACTCATTAGCTGAAATAAAAGATTCTCTTCCTCTTCTCATGTGAAACTAAGGAACAGAAAACATTTTTCATCTGAATTTCTCTGTGAAATATTGGTTGCTATCAAGAAATGAATGCTAAAAACACATTGAAAGCCCGACTGAGAAACACTACTACAGCTGATCTTGGAAGGGATTTGTAAGGATCCCATATGACTTAAATAGTCCTTTGTCAACTGAGTTTCCTGATCAAGCTGTATCTTCCATAACACACTGAGATTTATCCGTTACTGGGTAAGTACTGAGAGAGTGGAACCATAAATAGAGATATAGATAAATACAGCTTGTCATTGGATCAGATGTTCATTTCCAGGCTTTTGTTGTTCAAGATGTGCTCTTTAGAGATATTGTTGAGTCTTGAGGACAAAATAGATACCTCCCCCAGCTTGTGTAAAACATCTCTCTTTTAAGGAAACTGACACAGTTATTCCAGTTTGTCAGCTGGCATGTGATTCTATAAGGAGGTTATGTAGTTACGATGTTGGAAGGTCACCTCTGGGATAGGGATGGGTGAAAGGGTGCAGCCTAGGATGTCCTCCAAGCTTTGGAAGGATCTGACTGGTAGCTCCAAATCAGGAGGATACATTTTGTAGTTTGTGGCATTAAGCTAAATCTAATGTGCCATCTGATTTTCTGGAGGGTCTATCTGAACTGCTAGGTCTGTTCTTCCCTCTGCTGTGATAGGCAGGCTAAAGATTTCTTGCCCCTTTAAAGCAGACCATGATGGGATTAGAAGAGGTAAAGGCAACAGCTTTTTGCCAAGACAGAACTGCAGTGATTCACCAACTCAGACTTCTGCTGTAGGTTGTGTGTCCCTATTGCGCTAAAGCATGGAGGGACAGGTGTCTAGAGAGACATCTTCAGAAGAAATGCACTTAAGCTCCATATTTGAACACTCCCAAAGGTTGGAAAAAATCCGGACCAGGAATCCAAAACTTTGAAATATAGCTCTGTGTCTCTAGGCATCAGGGTAAATAATGTATGGACTGGAAGTGTTCTGACACTGCAGTTCTTCACTGGACACCAGTAGTCATGTATGGGGGAAGAGAGGTTTCTTCTTCAGTAGGCCACTTGAATCACCAGAGTTGCTAGTGGGAGACCTAAACTCTGCAGCATCAGCGCAATATCACCACTCCCAGGATTTCTTTGTGTTCTTCAGCTTTTATATGGAGGATGAAATTTTGGTTCTACCGATCCAATTGGAAGATATATGTTACATTGGATTAAACTAGAATGCATCCCACTGTTTTCCAACCAGACATGAGAATGTGAAAAGCAGCCCACGCATCATTTGTAAATCTTTGCCATATGGTAGAGAAATATTTCTGTCTCTTGTTTAAAAGTAGAGATATATCTCAGGGACTAGCTTAGTGTTTTCTGTGAGGGGAGTGTTTTCAAATCTTAAAGTCACAGCAGGGTGGAGAGGGGAACAGGGTAGTGGGGAGCACTGGGATGGATTGTTTAGGGAGGTTGTGTAACCTGCATCATTGTTCTTAAAAACCGATTAGACAAAAAGGTTTAGAAGTACTTTAATGGTTGTTGATCCTGTCTTGGCAGAGGCGTGGTCTTGACAATCTCCTAAGGTCAACTCCAGCTTCATTTTCTGTGATTCTGTAAAAGGATAGAATTGTTATTATTAGTATTATTATTATTTCTGTTACTACCATTCGAGAAGCACTTCTTAGAGATCAGAATCTGGCATTGCCTGGTGCTGTACTTGCATGCTAGAGAAAGATGTTCATGCCCTCAGAGAGCTTACAAATATGAGTCAAGAAGCAACGGCTAGTAGGGACAGCTGAGGGAATACAGTAAGGAGCAATGAGACGCTATTGAGCAGCAGGATAGGCAGTACTCATAATACATGAGCAGCCTAACTGCTGTCAGATTTTTGCAGGCATCATGGCTAAGGAGAATTTGAAGGAGGATAATGAGGAAGCTTTGCAAATGAAATCTCCAGGCTCCCACCACCTCTGCTCCAGAGCTGGGCAGCAGCAGGATAATGGTTTGCCTCCCACTTCTGACTGTTCTTGTGTCCCTGCCGGCCGCTGCCCACTCTTGCTGAGGGCACAGGTGGTGGTCTTGCAAACTTGCTTCTAGCCTGCATTGTGGCAGGATGGCAGGAGGCAGAGCCAGGATAAGGCCTGGCCCTCTATCCCACATGCTGTGGGATCTCTTCCAGTGACAAGAAGTAAAGTTGATGAGTCTGTATCGAGACAGTGAAGTGACCCCCGTGCTGCTCCACATAATTAATAAATAAAGCACTGGGGGAGTTTTTGCCATGCCGGCTGCTATGACAGGGCTGTCTACGGTGCACTTAAGCATTAAATGACCAATTTCTGTCAGACTAACTTCCCAAGCCTCTCTCTCTCTCTCTCTCTCACTCACAAAGCTAGCTTCCTCGCTCCCTGCACTTGGAGTTTTTCAGCAACTGATGGCTCCTGGTTCATTTCTGTGGAATTAATTGGTCCCTGAATGAATTCTGTTGACAGGGCAATTTATCATGTGTTTGGGTTGACAGTGTTGGATACTGGTAAAGGGGGGGAGTGGTGTGTGAGTGGGATGAGGGGAGATGGACAGGGTGGGGGTGGATTGGAGGATGAAGAAGAGGAGGAGTAGAAGAAAGGGGAGGTGGAGGAGGAGATTGTTTAAAAAAATAAAATGAGAGAGAGGAAAAATTATCTTTCTCTTTGGCTCCCTCCAATTCAGTGCGATGGATAATGCACAAGAGGGATGGGAAGAAAAAGGGGGGAGGAAGGGAGTGCCACTTGTCTCGTGATGGGAGTCAGGATGCTGCTTATCCACAATTTGCACCATGGCTTGGGGGAAAATGAAAACCAAAAAACACATACCAAAAAACCCCAAACCACAACAGTAAAAGATAGTAGTTGTTGTGTGGTGTCTCTAGGGCTCAGCCAGAAGCCTCCATATGTAATGCCCACATCTCTACTTCTCCCTCATACCAAAGTGAGTGGGAAGCAAAGGACAAATCTGGTTAACCCTAAAAATGCTGATACACGCCCAAATACTCTTTCAGTAGGTACTGAGTCGTGGCCAGCACCTCGCAATGCATTGGTATCTGCCATTGTGTCTCCTAGTCAGGGACATCCAATAAGGAATCACATCTTACAAAACATTAGTGATTTGGGTTCCCAGTTTCCCCACAGTACAGGTCAGAAAGGGATGCCTGGTCCCATATGTGCCTTTGATGATCCTAGGTTACATCATTTCATACAGTCCAAGATAGGGACAATGAGGGACTTCCCAATATAATTAAAATTACATTGTAATTACATTGTCATTAAAGTGTCATGACTCTGGCTTATGGATTCAGCTTCTACTCAGTGCAATCTAGATGATTGTTTTAGTCCCTCTGGCTTCACAGCTTCTGAATGCAGAAGTGTGGGTATGTGTGCGTATGCATGTGCTACACCATGGATAATGTTAAAACCAACCAAAGCCAGAAAGGAATTCTATTTGGATGAAACAAAAGTATTTGAATAAAGATTGGAGAATTTTTAAATTATGTCTTTTCTAGGAATCTTTGAGTGACCTAAAGAAGTGTACTGAAGACTTGATCAGAGGGAGGTATGTCTGTACAATGTTGGTTGCATGCATGTGCAGAGGATAGGCTCCATTAGTGTCATCTTCACCTCTGTCTCCTCCCCCACCCTTCCCTACGCTGCAAGTGGGATGCTCCAAAATACTCAATGCTGAGATCAGTGGAAGAGTTACTGGTAGTTTTCCTGGCGATCTCACTGGGAGCAGCATTAAGTCAGAGCTCAGCATTTCTGCAATTGCCATGCAGAGCCTTTAGCTTCAGGCTAGTGGGGCCTGCCTTTGTTTCTTGGAGCGCTGTGGCTCAGTTTACCAGCATTCAGTCATCATCTTTGTCTTGACACCAAAGGTTTAATCAATCCAGCTGACAAAATGAATGCCCATATCGTAAACAGCCTGGAGACAGAAATGAGTTTAAGTGGCAAGCCCCAAACTGGGGTGGTGAAACAGGAGTGGTGTGGTGGTAGGTGGTCTCTCTCTTACTTTGTTTGGTCAGATATAATGCAAATGCAAATATATTTCTCATCTGGTAAAAACAATGCAACTGAGCATCAAGGAGACTGACTGCTTGTTTATGGTTGTCTTTACATTGTTAGTTTTGCCCTGAGTTGCATACTACCTGAGAACACCTAAGCATCAGATCTTCTAGAGACCTAAAATGGAGGAGATAGGGTGAGGAGATGTAGGAAGCAGGGAGCCGGCACAGTCAAATTGCAGAGGATTTAAAAGAGAGACTTCCTGTAGGAACTCCAAGTTTCCTGCCAATTAGAAAACCAGTTAAATTTACTGCACTAAGAGCAAGTGTACAGGAATAGACTGCCATGCAAAGGCATACTGGGTAGAGGGAAGATTTATTTTCAAACACTTTTATTTTCCTTATCTTGGTATTATCACTCCAAGGAAATGGTACAGACAGCTCCTTCTCAAGGCTTTTGTAAGTTTCCATTGTAGTTACTCAAGTAAATAAAGCTGATATTCATCTGTAGTGCAAGGGATCAAACCTAGAAATACTCCCATTAGAAGTGAGTGGATCCAAAATAACAGTTGTGACTTGAGATAGGAGGTTTAGGGAGGAAACACGTGAGTGTAGTAATTTTTTTATGTGGGATCCTAAAGTGTAAGTTGTTTGGGGTGAGGGCCTGCTTTTTGTTGTGGTTTAAGACAACAAACAAAAATATGTATAGGAACTAACATACTCAAATTGACAATGGTGGCAATAGTACCTGAGCAGTGATTTTTCTGCATAGAAGTCATGCAAACAGATAGAGCTTGATCAGAAAATGTGGGAGATGTATGTGGTGCTTGGAAAGGACCAGTCTGAATTGGGGATATCTGTGAAGGGAGAACTTGGTTGGTTACAGTCCCACAGAACAGAAATATCTTTGATTGCTAATGAGAAGGTGCTTGTATAGGAGTTGAGTTTTTTTATAAAGAGGGGCTGAGCTTTTTATAAAGAGAGCCTCCACGCAGAGATATGAAGCTTAAATACAGGTTATTTATAAAAAGGTTTTTTTTCCTCATCAAAAACAAGATTAGTAGTATTACACTTTATAAATCTGAACCAAAATGAAGAACATACAGTTTGGTAGAAAAGGCTCTACAGCATAGTATACAAAGATCTGACAAGCTCCAGCAGCTATAAGTTGATAGTAGGTAAATTCAACCAGAAATAATGTACATATTTCCAACAGTGCAGATGTCAAAATATTTTAGCTAGGGTTCACTGTATTTTTCAGCACTCAAACCTTTATACTTGGCAGCAAATGTTCCTCAGAAACAGATTCTCCCAGCTCAACCCCAGATATTGGACCTGCAGCAGGAATTAATTCAAAGCAGCCCTATGGGTATCTCATATCAGAGTCCAGACAAGATGATCACAGTGCACTAGGAGTCTCCTCTAGGGTAGCTGTGGCAATGAACGTGAAAAATGCTATCTTAAAAGTCAGTGCCTGATTCCAGTTTCACTTACACACTGTTTACATGAGCGTAACTCTTTTCACTTCAGATTTGTGATTGACAGTACTGGATACAGAAAGCAAATCAAGCTTCTGAGAAAAGTGGTTATCATCAGGCTGTCCTGAGCCAGTCAGGTGAACATGACATAGGACACATTAATGGAGTAAATGGGTGTGTTTTCACTTATATCACTGAACCTTTGGGACAGAAACACAAACATTTTTATTAAAAAATTAGCCCTAAAAATTGAAAAAAGAGAGTAAAACCTGAAACAATACAAATTTTTCTGTATTGTGAAATGGAAATAATAAAACTCCAGTGGTTGAAAAGGTAATGATTCAAAACTGGTCTGCATAGAACAGTGGAGACAAAACACGTCAAAATAAGCTCTAAGCAGGTTGCATTTAGAACTAACCAGGATACAATAGGTAGCTAGCTAAGATGTCAAGACAGACAGCTTTAAATTTATTCAACATGCAGCTCCTGCAGCAATGGCTATGATTAGAAATGTAGGCCAGAGTTGTAGGCTGAGTTTCCTCACACTTAGTGCTAAATCTGTAGATTTAGAAGTATAGGATTTTTAAAACTAGTCCAAGCTCATGTTTTCTGGTCTACCACCTCTAGCAGTCGTCTCAACAGATTCTTAAGAGGTGGGGAGAACAACTGTGCAGTGGGCAGACATAGGAAGTGTCTGCAGTTTGTTGGGACCTCAAGTAATGTGCAGGTTGGCTTAATCCCAGAAATGTTCATATATTTCCAGAATGCTTGTTGAATGCTCGTAACTCTGGATTTTTTTTTAATCTATAAAACTGTCCAGTATTTTCTGGAGTCTTGGTAACTTCCTGTGGTTACAAATTTAGTTCATCAAAATACAAACTGTTGGGGAAAAATTTTAATCAGCTTTTCATTTGCTGCTTTGTAACCTAATCAGGTGTCATCTTTTTCTTGTGTTCTTGTGACCTGCAGGGTCTGGTTCTGCTAAGGAAGCCTTCAGCTTGCCTTTCTGGGAATGTTCAGGAGCCATTTTGATGAATTCCAATTAAGAGTCTTCCTGACACCAGGGGATGCAGAGATCAAAGAACACCCTGAGCAGCACAGCAACAGACCACATGGAGTACAGATAAAGGTAAGAAAATGGCATAATTGTAAAACAGAACAGAAGATTCCTGAAGCCATGAAAGATATTTGAATTTGGAAGAATCTCTGAATGAACAGATTTCTGCCTGGAGCCCAGAAGAACTTGATAAAGATTCCTGTATACTTGGTGGAGAAAATAACAGTGATTATAATGCTTTGCTTTGTTATGTAGTGACTAATCTGGAATGGAAGTTTACAGAAAGTTGTAGACAGTCTGATCAGAAATAAGCGCTTTTTGTAGTCATTGGAGACTTGTAAGGAAGAATTATTGTGGTCGCTTGAAGATAAGGGATTCCTGAGGGCCTTCTGTGTGCTCATGATTCCAGTTGAAGTTGTGTCTGTTGCTCCTAAAGATCCTAACAGAGGTGTTCTAAGACACCACACCAGTGCCTGATCTTGGGAGAGAAGGAGGAAATCTTGATATGTTGATAGAGAGGGCACTAATCTGCATAGCAATTTGTCCTTTGTCATTTGTCTGTGGCTAGTAGAAGGAAATTCAGAGGACTAACCTCCCAGCTTAGTGGATACTCAGTCATGAGCAGAACTGACAAATTCGCACTGGCATTTATAGAGTCAATCTCTGTCTTTAGCATGGCACAAGTAACTTGTCATACCAATATTGTAGCATTAACTGAGCTAGATAGGAGCTCTCCAATGAGTCTGAGGGACTTAACCTCAATGTAGATAAACATCCATCAGGCTGTAGGACTGAGAAAAGGTAGTGACCTTGGACAGAAAGGTAAAATCTCATTGCTTGAGTTGAGGACCATAACTGGTTGCATAAGCAAGTTGGTTGCTATCAGTATCATGTATTTTCAAACACTAGAGTCACGCTGGAATTCACAGAATCTACTGTGAGGAGTAGTCTACTTCCTTGGCAGTTCAGAGAGTAGCATGAAGGAGCTCTTTCATGCCATGTTTATGCCAGGGACATGAAATCCTCCATGGAGGAGGTATGGGTCATGTTCACCAAAAGGTGATGACTAGTGCTTTTGTTTTCAGACTGTTTCCATCTCTCTCTCTGATGACCATTTTCTTCTCTCTTTGACTTCTTCAGTCTGGGCTGTATCTTAGATGACTTGTTCAGTATTTGCATAAGAAATGGCTGAGAAAAGCTCACTTGGGGGGATAGATGGCAGAAACAATAGTTGTTGTTATTTTGGCCATGCTAACCAAAACTAGAATCTTGCCTTTTTTTTTCCAAGGTTGATCAGTTTAGGAATAAGCCATATTAGACAGCCCACTGGCTAGTTTTGGGTGCCTAGGGAGAAACATTCTCCATCTTTGCTAAGCAAACCAGATGATCAATGACTTACAGATTCACCACACTTTTGTCACTTTGAAATTGGGTTACTGGGACAAAGTGAGAGGGCCTGCAATCACAACATTTGTGTCTGAGGGTAAGGAGCATGAGGAAGTTTGCAGTTGTATGATTTTTGTTGGTATATATCTCCTCTGTTAGCAGCATGGGGAACATCAAACTGAGAAGTGTCTGTTTTGGCAAATTAAGAGCATGAGAACCCTTCTGCTGTTCTGGAGCTCAACCTCAGTGGTAAGATTCCAGCTGCCTTTTGAGGCTTTTCATTGGCTATTTAATGGGGTCTCTGATCCTTGCTGTTGTACTGGACAAAAACTACACATGCAGTTAGTTCTTTGCATATGTAACTAAATAATCCAGGCTCAACTTTTCTGTATTCTGAGTGGCTGTGCAAGGGAAGAGAAGCATCAAAGCTTTTGTTTTTCCTGTATTAAAGCCCTTGTAGTTCAGAGATGATACAAATCTAGTACCTTTGCTGATGTATGACTTACTCAGAAGGAAGGGTTCCAAAAAGCCTTGACTCCTTTCCTCCCAGTCACCTTTGAACGGAACACAAAAATGATGAAGCCCAACCCTGTGATTTAATCACATAGGCATCTGCCTTCCCCTGCCACATCCTTCACCATGGGTCCCAAATGTTCTGATATCTCCCTCTCTTTTGAGAGAACAGGTGATGTCTATGCTTAGTCTCAGTTTGTGAAGGCAAACAGGTCACAGAGCAAATAAAAATGTTACTGATTTTTTGCTTTATCAGCCAAGCAAAATACATATGAAGAGGTAAAACACATGAATAAATAAACAATAATGGGTCAAAATAGGCAATCCATGCTCAAAGATCAAAATAGAAACACACAGAGGACAATATTGGAGATAGAATGACTGAATGCTGGTTTTGTCTGAGATAGAGTTATCCAGAATCAAAGACTGTTTTGAGTTCCCTTTAGTTTTGTTTCCTCTCTCTCTCTCTCTCTCTCTCTCACTCTCTCCTCCTTTTGGTGGGAACTTCTCATGTGGCACCTTGACCCAGAGCAGGGTTTTCTGAGAAGTCAGTAGTGGCAGAAAAGTTGCCTTCAAGGAGAAGAAATGTTTGACATCACCAGAATGTTTCCCAGGAATGGTACTTTGCAGCCTTTCCCGCAAAAATATTTTGCTGTTTACAGTTGATTTTGTGGTAGATCTTTGAGACCTCTGGTGTGTGCCAGGAGCCCATGTTCCCTGTTGTGCCAACACAAAGCAAGAGAATTCCTGCTACAGACAGTAATAACCTTACTCTAGTGAGAGTGATCACTTGATATAGACAGAAGGGGGAGCACAATTAAATAGTCAGAGCAGAGGGCATAATTTAAATCCCTTCTGATTTATAGTAAAACTTAAAAAGAAGTCAGATGGTGAATACATATCCTAGCTGGTAGAACAGCAGGGAAAGATTTTTCCTATTGAACTTAGAGAAGAGAATTTTCAAAGAAGGGCAAGTTAAAAATAAATTAATTATTTAAATCCCAGGTCTGATCAGACACATTAAAAATGATTAATAGATTTGCAGGGATCTTCAACAACTGTTGTTATAAAAATTTGCAAAAAAGCTCAGTGTGTAATGTACAGCTGAGTGTCCCAAACACTCCTCAAAGTCTTCTAGCAAAAATACTGAGCTACACATTTTACATGCCTATCTTACTTTTGGACCCTTTTGAGGAGCTGGTCACAACTGTAGAAACTGGACCTTTGGAATATTCTGCCAAAGGTGAAACCAAATAACAAAAGATTATACAGTTCAGAATACTGGCCAGTTTCTTATGGTTACTGGTCAGTGAATCCTCAAAGGAGAGTACTGGGATAAGAATAAATCATGGAAGGAAATCTCACTCCACTCCTGAGTGCATCTGCAACAAGCACAGATGCTCATGAACTGAGAAAGTGCTGGGCTGTTAGTGATTTGGGAAAGTTTTGGTGTTTGGTTAGATCCCTGAATATGGGTTACATTTCAGAGAGCTGCTTTTGGGAATCTTGGCCAAGTGTCTCCCTGTATTAATGGCTTTATGGCAGTTCTTTGGGCTATCAGTGTGCTTCTGTATGCTATCTGTTAGCACTTTCTTTTCACTATGTAACATCCTGAAGTTTCTCTTCTATTTTGTCACAGCATTTTCCAACTCATTTTCTTAGACATTCTTTACATTATGTGTAGGTATTCCCCTGCCAGAAAAGGATACAACAGGTAGAAAATCTGTGTTGAAGATTCATTATCTTTTCTTTCATTTACTTTCTCAGGAATCTGGCAAACCTTTCAAAGTATGTCAGTGAGGCAGGTCTGAGCAACCACCTCTTGTGTCTTCCCAGAACGTGATTGCTTCCTGGCATCCTTCTGCTAAGGCTGATTGGTGGTGGCCCCCTTTGCTTTTATTCATACTTGCATAAAGGGCAGTAGAATCCAACGTGCTGGCATGGCTGGTGAGATTTGTGTGTCATTCCCTTTCTGTCAGTGATCAGGTTTGAATGACTCAGCATTGAATGACTCACTTCCCCTCTATTTCATCTAATGATAAGTAGGTTGGTCAGGACAGGAATGATGCCTTACTTTGTACAGTACATAACACACAGAGTCATCATCTCATATCTCTAGGTGATGTTGTAATATGGTTCATAATCACAATACATAGGGACTATAATGTTTCTTTCCGTGACTGTAGCCTGTGGCTATGCTACTTTGTTTACTCATTCAGTACCTCTTAAGCTGCCTGCTATAAGCAGTCTTGTAGCAGTCTTTTCAAGACCCCAAACAATGGTGTACAGATTGTATTTTGACTTTATACATGTAGCCCAGCAAACATGTGTATGAACGGTAACTAGCATCATCTGGTCAATGTTTTACCAGATTCATCTCACATGAAAATCAGTACTTTGTATGCCCAGTTTGGCAAGTCTCAAACACTCAGTAAGAATTGCTTTCCTCCACCTGCAAGAAAAATGACATGAGCTTAAATGCCATAAAGAGTTTTTTTGCAGTTTGCTTTTAAGCTCTTTGTCTTGTCTTTTTGAGCCTGTGGTTGAAACTTGATGGTAGAACCAAGTGAAGTCATAACTGGTTTAGGAAGGCTGAGATTTTCATGAGACTTGTGAGGCAACTGTGAGAATTAGTCATGTACCATATTCTAGTTTTGAGAGAACTGGCTGGCTACTGCACTGCCAAGACAATTACATTGATACTTGCAAACAATGTTAGTGACATATGATAGCAGAGCTGTTCTGAGCAAAACAAGGTAGAAAGAGAAAATACAGATGCATGAGATGAGGTTTCTGATGGTGTGCTTAAAAGACAACATAAATCCATCATCAAACAGCAGCTCTGTGGAAGAACAAGTTTCTTGAATGGTTCAGTGGCAACCTAATGCAAATATGCAAATGATTACACTTTGAAAAATTAAGTTTAATTCTCCTTTTGAATACAAAAGGAGACATTAATAAAAATTTGGCACCCTTCTTTGGGGCAGACAGCAGAGTTCTGAATTTTTCAGTGAAAACTGGACAAGTTGAGATGTCCCCTGAGTCTGATCTCTCTCAGGATCATTTCCACAGGTAGCATCAGCTCTTAAGTGCCCCAGCTCCTCTCAAGCATCATGGTGTGAGCTATTGCTCTCTGTTGCCATTTTTCTTCCTCTTTTATGCCTTTATAAAAAATGCTTCCCGTGACATGCAAGGCCTAGTTCAATCAGTGTGTGATCCTCTCCTTTCCTAGAAGAGAGGCAGAAATACCCTCTCTGCTTCTTCTCAGTGGGTGACCAGATAGGCAAGTTGCACACAGCAGCTTTGGAAAGAGGTTTGGAATATGTCCCCTCTCTCCTCTGTGGTATCATGGCTCAAGTCCCCAGAGCCCCAGGGATGTAGCATATCACATTCGCTGGTCCTGCGACATCCCTTTAGCTACCAGAAAATCTGCATAGTGTAAGAAATCAAAGCTTTCACTTAAAATGTGAAAAAAAAACATGTCCAGAACAAAAGGTGATGCCAGTTACTTGCCTTTCACCAGAGCTGTGAGGAAAGACACAAGCTGAAGATTGTATTGGAAGTAAGGAGGATAAACACCCCCTTCTTCCTTTCCCATCCCAGCCCCAACCCAGCCCCCAATAAGGCTTCATCTCTCCATGAATGGAGTCCCTCTGAGCACGATGCTGAGCCAGAGGAGTGACAGGTGCCTCCTGATATGCCTAAATGAGAAGAACCAATCGGAGGAGCCTGCCCAGCTTTTGTTGTCATCTGGCTTTGCTCACGAAAGATGAGTTTGATTGACAGATGCATCAAGGTTCACAGTTTATTGGTTTTTGCAAAAGAGCCAGATCTGCCAATTTAGACAGGGGAGTGACACAAAACTTTCCATCTAAATGGACTAATTTTACCACAGGGAATTCCCAGGCAGAGCGCTCCAAGGCAGGCACAGTCCTGTTTTATTTTTTAACAAGGACTGAATGACAAATATAAACGACAGTTCTAGGCTGACGGAACATCAGCATTTGACACTTCACAGGGGAGCGGTGAAATAAACAATAGGCAGAGAAATTGAATTAGAATCAGATGAGAGTCAGCTAGAGAGGGAGAGGAGGGCCTGATTCTCTACCAAATCATTTATAAAAGAGCAAACTGAATACTAAGTAGGTATAAGATGCTCACACCCTGGTTTATTAGCAAATTTAACCTACTTGCGTGATGTAAATGCATCGCTGAACAAAGGTGGGTGGTAGAGGAGACCAATACACAGGGAGTGGGAACATACAAGGGGTTTCTGTTTGTTGTGATGTGAACCTCTTGTGATAATCTTATCCTGTGTTACTAATACACTCTACAAAGTTAGAGAGCAAAAAAGTATGACAAGTTCATTTGATTTATCTCCTGTTCTCTTATGTTGCCTGCAGAGTTCTGACTGGTCTTCCTGTATTGTGTCACTTGCTAACTTTTGGGTATCCAGCTTTGCAGCCTTGGCTCAATTATTTTACTGCTATTTTCTTCTCTTGGACTTTCCAATTTAAAGCAGGCAATCCATGACATTTAAGGAGAATGATTCTGTGCAGAGTCTGTCTGGGACTTCTGTGTGGACTGTATCTGCCTGAGATGAAAGGTTGTCTCAGCTGATAGCATTAGCAAGCTATTATCCTATTTCTACTCAGCTTCAGCAGGGGTATAGGATATATAAACTTTCCTGATGGGTTAGACAGCTAACTGTTAGCTAGACATTGCTTTGTACAAATTTATATTCCTGGATTGTATGTCATGCTCTGAGATTTGAAGCATATCTAGAGAAGTGTTTTTCAATTTTTTTCAATTAGCAAACAGTAAGAACAGAAAACAATCAGTAGAAGAATAGCTGCCAGTACAGTGCGTCTAGGTCTAAAAGCTCACTTTTCCCAGTTACATTTAAAGCAGTTTCCTTAAAAATAAACTAGAGATTTTTAAAAACATAGGTTAAAAACTACTGGTCTTGATGTTAGAGAAAGGGTCATGAAATTAAGGGGCTTTGGATTGATTCGCTTGTTAATGTCTGAAAAGTGTGTATGTGGAAGTTGCCTTATTAGCTAGGTGTTATAACTAACCATTGTTGGTGCATTATGGAGGTACCAAATGCAGGTCTGTAGTTAAAACTGCATTCTGATGGAGGCTGACGTGGAAGAAAAATGCTTCTTTCTTCTGTACACAGAGGTACTCTATCTGTATGAAATTTCAGTGTTCAGTCTTATACCCTTTGGGGTTTTTGTGTAGGTTTTGTTTGTCTTCCTTTCGTAAGTGTTTAACAGGGTGTGTTTGAAATTGGTCTCAGGCTGAAAGTCATTGTGTTTATAAATATTTCATTGTCGGTGTCTCTCTTTAAAACAGAATGATTCGTCTTCTTTTGAACAGGCACAGGGGCAAAGCCAGAGTAATTCTGATGCAAATAATATGGTTTGAAAGGAGGCAATTTAGAAGTGAAGCCATTTTGTTACATTTCATAGCAGAAAGCTTATCCTTCAGCAATGACTAGTGCATAGCTGTTGGTGAAACCACGACCATGTGTTGCATTGCATCGGGACAGTCCCTTCAGTTTTTCTCCTG
The DNA here is from genome assembly GCF_003259725.1 of Athene cunicularia. Classification (NCBI taxonomy): domain Eukaryota; kingdom Metazoa; phylum Chordata; class Aves; order Strigiformes; family Strigidae; genus Athene; species Athene cunicularia. The sequence goes on from NW_020799105.1 coordinate 4,957,006, forward strand.
AGACAGAAGCCACAGGTGGCTTAAGTTTCAGCTGGTCAGCATTTACTTACAAACTCTGGCAGCAGAAATTTGGGCTGCCTTTAGTAAAGATGGATGCTGCCTGTCCTGAAACCTGGTGGTCCTATCAGAGTAGTAAAGGGGACTGTGGAGAGCAGCAGAAAACAATACGGATAGAGAAGATCCTCTGAATGTGGGGGAAAAGGCTATGTGGAGAAGCCAATAGTGCCTCAGTAGGGAATGTGAGGTGCAGGATGATGTCCCCAGTTTGTTCGACAAGGAACATGGGAGAGAGTTTATACCTGAGAGGGTAGGGGACAGAAGGAGGAAGGGGGATTACAGAGAATCCATGTTTTCCACATGAGGGACCACATGCCAGGGGCAGGAGAACTGGCAAGTTACTGAAAGGGATCTTGAAGGAAAGGGCAGAAGATGTGGCAGGAGGCAGGGATTGCAAGAAGCAGCCAGGGTTGACAAGGGGGGTTCTCCTGCTACAGGGATAGGGAACAGTGGAAAAAAGTCCTCTCTGAGTAGTTGCTATGGAATGGATTTGCAGGTAGACCCAAAATGGTCAAACATGTGTCAGATGGGCAGCTTCCACTAAAAAGTCACACAGCAGAAGGCAGGAAAAAACCCAAGTCTTTGATAAGCTTTGGTATCAGACCAGCTCTGTCAACCTTGCCAGGAGTTACAGGGCCATTTCCAGGTCTTGTGACATTTGAACTGCTTCTGAAAGCACTAGACCACAGGGTCATTGCAATACGGTCAGATGCTCACTTTTCATTAGAAGAAGTGAATTTTGTAGCTATAACATAGCTATAGACATTTTGAGAATGCTAAAATTAGAAATCAAATGAAAGTTCTTTTGTTTTTATTTTATATACATGTATATAAATATACATATATACAAAATGGCATCTGGTGTTATATACAATTTACATGATTTCCAGTCAGCCTTGTGATTTTTGTTTGTACTTCAGTCATGATTTTCAAGTACGAGGGCATGGCAATACAGGCTCTAACAAACTTCCTTTGCTCCACTGCAGACAGCTCCTGAATCACATAAGTTAGCCGTCCTGAGATTTTTTTCCTAAAGCAGACAAGAATTTATGTACAGACTGTTTACTATGCATATCTTCATTAACTTCTACTTATTTAGGGAGCTGATCCTTCCCTTAATGTTTTTAAAGAATTTTCCTTTGGAAACATCAATGTGTTGATTTACTAAATGATATTTTTCAGGATCAATTTTTTTCCTTTAAAGCATTTGTTCCATGTTTGCTGTTCTTCCATTTTTGCCATTCCCCAGGTCCCTACAGTTTTTCAGTGCTGATTGTGTGTCCAGTAAATTCATTCACTACCTCAATTAATATTTTTCCTTGCCTACACCTCATTGAAGAACGTATTTATTTTTAAAGAAAGTTGTCATAATCTCAGAATGTTCAAACTTTTCTTTATTTTTCTTGTCAGAGTAATCATAAAGGGGATTTCTTTACTTACAGTTGCATAATCTCTTATAATATCATTTTCCTCATTAGGAGACAGACTGTGGTGCTCTTTTTAGTTTTATCACACAACATTTTCACACTGAGAATTCACACTGATTATGCAGGATTACTAAAGGAACATAAAGCTAGTTGGGATGGTAGAATTAGCTCTTTCATGCAAGTATTTCTTTTTGCAAGATGTATAAGTTCTTGGAAGTTGCAAAAGTTTTGCTATAGTTCTACTGTCAGTTCTGGAGACTTACGCAGGAATGTCAGGGTGCAGTTCTCTGGGCTGTATTAAGTGTGATACAAATGAGATGATCATGCTAGCTTCTACATGTTTCTTCTAAGATTATTTTACCAGGATGATTTTGAAAATCCATTTTGCTTTCTTCTGGAACATCTGTCTGTTGATTCTTAGCCTGTCTTTCACCTCTGACAGCAAATGTACATTAGTAATTTCCTTTAATTCCAGTCAGTTTAACATCCAGGATCTCATCTGTTAATTCACTGTTTGATTCTTACCACCTAAACTTTGGTAGAGAAGGATTATTCTGATGCATAAAAGATTTCAGAATTTTTTAATCTAGTTTTGTTCTGATTTGGAGTGCAAGCCTGTCCCTGCATCACATCCCAGGCCTGTCTGTCTCACATGTGGTAGACCCTGGAAACCTGAGGCCTCCAACTTCAAGATAGTTGCCAGGCAGTTTTGCTGCAGTGTTGTGAAAATTGAACTGCTTTTACAGACTGTTTGTTTCAACAAATTGAGTTTCACTTATGGAAAATGCTCTGTTGGAGGATTTTCAGCCTATTCTATTAATACTGCAAGGGAAAAATATAAACTGAAACAAAAGGAAATTTTTAACTCTCTGATGAGCAAAATGTTCATGAAAGCATCTAATTTCATGACAGCTCTTCTGCAGAGGCTTTCTTTAAAATACACATGCACCAGCAGAAAATGTGGCCCACTGGCTTTCATGAGCTGTTGTGAAAATATTTTTTAAAATTGTAGAAGCAAAATTGATTTAGCCTAGCCTGACTCCTTGCTACGTTTTTGCTCCGCCTCTGTGACCTTAAACTGCATCTGACTTCCTGGAGAATTAATGCCTGACTGAGGAAAAATTGAGTGAATACCTCAGTATTTGCTATGTTTATAGCATACCTTAATATAATGCCTAGCTCTTTGTTAGACGGACGACAAATAGCTTGGAGAATGGGTTATTAATGTCTTTGCATTTGGCATTGCCCCCCAGTTGACCAAGACAGATAGAGATTAAGAGAGAGCAAGCTATAATAAAACATCAGGCTAATGAATTCCCCTCATGAAACTAAAACCAGGGTAGCAGAGAAGTGGGGTTAAGACCTAAGAGCTGTTAGCCACCTTCCCTTTACTGAGACCTCACACACAACCCACCAGTGCTCTGATGGAGCATCAGGGCTGATTCTGGAAGACTTATTATCCTCCTAGAGACACACTGGGTAGGTGTTGCTCACCCTCACTTGGGGCTATGAGGAAACAGGCATAGAGAGGAAGGAGACTCAGGGTTATACCACATCTTTCTGATGTTGCAGCTACCCAACAGCATTTTGATTTTCTGAACTACCTGGGGACAACTGATGTCGTGTGGATCATTGAGAGTCAGTTGAGTGATATCAATAGAAGAAGGGGTCCTGCTGGCAATGAATAGGAGTGGAGCAGTGGCTGGTGGGGGCTCAGGCTGGGTTGCACTGTAGGGTGTTGCAAGCATGCGCAGTGCCTTCCATCACACAGTGTGGTGGTTTTTAGAAATCATAGTGTGGTTTACATGGTGCCAGAAGGGTGCTAGGTGCAACAAATGTAACCCCGTAGACCTCAAGGGGAATCCACTGGAGAGAGAAGCGCGGGAGGGAGGGAGGGAGGGAGGGAGGGAG
>NW_020799105.1:4960450-4974212 GCF_003259725.1 Athene cunicularia
GGGAGGGAGGGAGAAACAGAAACAAGCCAGAAGCCACAAAAATGACATACAAAAAAAAAAAATTTATTTCTCATGTGCACATAAAGGGAAAAGAAAAGAGTCAAACAGAACTGAAGCAATGAGGAAAAGCCAAGAGTGGCTGCAGCAGCCTAGAATGGATATGACCCTGCACTTGGCACTGGTCCCCTCCCCTCCACGGTCTCATGTCTAGCTTAGCCTGGAGAGCATCAGCAGAGCTGCTTACGGTTGGATTTGTCATCAGTTATGTAACTGTCATTGTTTGGTCCCTCCTTCCTGCTTTGCAAGTTTGCCACCATCTTGGACCCAGCCAAGGAGCACACTGTGGTATTTGTGGGGTCCCTCAGAAGCCCTCATTCTGTCAGTGCCAAAGGGGGCATCTATGATTCTTATTTCTTTTCCCAGAGGGGTGCTTTTCCTTAGGGATAAAAGGGTGAGGTTTTTTCCAACAGTTCAGCAAACCAAAAATTCCTTTAGGAAAATGTTTATGTGCATATATAATTATATACTCAAGAGGAGAAAGAGGTGCAGGTTTTTTTGTTTTTGTTTTGTTGTTTAACATCCTCACATTCATGCTGTGATGAATTCTGAAGTCTTACTCTGAATTTGAATCATTGCTACTGATGGGTCAGAAAGCATGCAGACTTCTCCCTGTTTCCACAGCAGGGGCCTTTGCCACCAACTCTCCCCAACAGATTTACAGGTCACAAGGGTGTCAGCTTTAATGCATCCGTCTTGTGGAACCCTTCCCCCATCTTGCCCCACATCCCATTGGGCCAAAAGGACATGGGAGCTTCAGAGAACATGACTCAAAAGTGCTGCCCAGTTTTAAATGCCATGGTCCCTGTTACTTCCAGCAGAGCATGGCATTTGAGAACTCATGAGATTCTTCTCCCATGAAAAAATGGTGACAGAAGGAGATCCAGTCACACAACATTTCTGCTTGGTCCGTTAGATAAAGCAAACATAGCAGCAGAGAGAAGAATGACAGGAGAAGAAAAAAGGGAAGGGAGAGAAGGAAGAAGAATAAAGAAACAAATAATGATATGTGAGAAAAAGGAAAAGAGAGAAACGTTATGGAAACATTAATTATTATTCAGAATAATACTTAACACTTTGATAGAATTTTCTTTCCAGGATCTCAAAGCACTGAGCCAGTGCTAATTAATTCAGCTGCGCAATCCCCCTGTGATCTAGAAACTACTGTTATCCCCATTTTACAGAAGATTGGAATTGAGGTATAGGGGGGAAATTGGACTTGACAAAGATTCTCTAGAGCCATCAGGAGAAGTGGGGAGTTTCAGTCCTAGATACCTGCTCTCATATCAGAAATGCTGTTCCCTCTCTGGATAGAAAAGTGCATTGGGAATGAAGAATAATAAAAAAGAGATAGAAATGGAATGGAAAGAAGGTGTGAGAAAGAAATGGGAGAAAGGGAAGAGACAGCAGAATGGAGAGAGATGTGAGTCATAGACTTCACTGGATTTTGCATAGTGATTTCTTCCTCCAGTTCTTTTTCATTTTTTTTCTGTAAAACTTTTAAAGAAAAATGGAAAAAAAAAGTCCACCTATAACAAAGCAACTGTTGGCTTGTTGGGGAAGGGGTCCTTCCAAGGTTTGGCTGTTCCCTCAGGTTTTGGATTTGTGCTGTGCTTTATTGAACACATCGTTTTGTTTTCAGTGAGCACGAGACTTGCACAGTACAGACAGCGTGTTCCTTATCTACAGGATGAGACGAGGCTGTTTTAATAACTACCATGATGAAGATGGAGATGAACTTATATACAAGAGGAATTGCCTTCACATTACACACATTATCTTCCTACAAAGCAGCAATTGTTTTTGCAAATAACATAATATTAAATAATTGGTAGAATTTTTGCGTTTCCTGCATAGTCCAGTCTAATGGAATCTATATGAATATTGATGATTTTCTTCTGCATAATATCACCACATAAATCCCTGTGTCAGCTACTAGACTTTAGCTATAATACTGCTTTACAATGCATCCACTGACTGTAAATCAAAACAACCAACACAAGAAACTCTTTGGCAAATGTAATTCAGTACATTCGCATGGGGGTCTACAGATGGTGGTGGAAGAGGATTAGACTGCCCAGTCCTCTGCATAATTCTGCTTTCCTTCTAATTTTCCTGGTCAAACTACATGCCATACTTATGAACTTTCCAGACCAATCCAATGCCTGGTGGAAATCCTCTTTTATCAGTGGAGTTACACCAACAATGGATTTGGCCCTCCGAGGGTCAAATCAAGCCAGTCATGAGTGAGCCAACCAAATCCTGCTTTCATACCCTAGCTTGTGTCTCAAGTTTAGTGAAACACCATTGTAAAAATAAGCATTTCAGAGCTGCTAGCTTCTCTTGAGGTGGCCCCTGGACCACTGGTTGCCAAGTGTGAGGCATGACAGTCTCCATTTCTCTAGCCTTCTCAGGAGGGTCTCCATGCTGGTCCTGGGATTTACTGCCTCTGCCCTGACCACCTGCTAAGTGAAACGGAGTGGTGCACAAGTAGAGCAAAGGCTCTACTGAGAGACTAAAAGGGAGACTTTACTAACAGGGTCCAGCATCTATCTGGTGTCTTGTGGAGGAAAATAGAAGGAGTAGTGAAAGTAAATTTTTAGAAATTACTCAGAATTTTCTTCTCATATAGAATAAGATGAGATAAAGGGCCAAATTCTGGTCTCGGTGACAGTATAACAACTCTGCTATTTGCAGCAAGTTACTCAGAGGTAAGATGTGCAGAATGACATTTTTAATAGATCTGGAGTAACCTCTTTGATTTTATTCTGTACAGGAATAGATTTTAGTTCTATATCTTCTATGTAAACATCCCCCCCAAATACCCTTATCATTTGGGCACCCCATTAAAGAAGACACAGACCTATAATCAGCTAGAGCCATGCAAGGGCTAGAAGTGTTAGGTGAAAGGGGCCTTTGGGATCAACACAGCTGTTTACTGATGATGGATTTCATACATACAAGTTAAACTTGGAGACAGAATACCAAGTCCACAACCACATCTCCTCTGAGGCTTTGAACTTTAGATTTTATACATAATGTTGGCTGTACAGATTGCTCCGCTGTTCACTTTTATGCCTTTCGGGGGTTTGGTTCTCAATCCTGTCTTTGTCCATGGACAGTAGGCCACGAGTTTTATCTGAAACCTCTCTAAAACAACAATTATCTGCTTTGGCAGACTTGATGCCCTGGGGACAGGCTATAGCTGCCTTCATGTTTTGAGTATTTTTTAGGAAGTGTCAGTGCAAGGAACAGTTTATGAGTTTGCTGACGATACAGGAGTAATAAGCATTTCTATTGACAGTTAGCCTTTTGCAGAACAGTGTTTGCCAGTCACTTGGGAACCAAAAAGAGCAGAGAATCCCTAGAGAATCATCAGGTGAGCATTTGGGATAAGGGGTAAATATTAGGGTGCACAATATAGGATTGAAGATGAAAAGATGGGGGCTGTATGTTGGAACTGGCTGGTAGGATGTGGGCATGTGGATTTGAATGGAGCCCTATAAATTAGTAGGTGTAAGAGCAGATGGACTGGGAATCAAAGGGGCCATATACCAAGGCTATAGTGGTTAGGAAATCAGGTGCTGGGCACAGATAATGAGGCTGTTGTTACCGGCAGTGGGGATCTGGAGAATGGATGTTGGGCATATCTAAAATTGCGGAAGTTGGGATGTGGGTGAACTGAAGTCATCATGGGTACAGGGGTTAAGGTAAAAGGATCAGAGGCTAAGGGCTAGGGAACCAAGCAATAATCCCAGCCAATCCTGAATTTGTCCATCTCAGTCTCAGCTGTCCAGAGGGCAGTCAGATGGGCCCACATGAAGCCCCACACTTTCCACCACACAGCTCAGTTAGAGCGCAGCTGGGCTTGTTTTCTTTGTTTGCCAACCAGTGACATGGAAAACGTTTGTTGACTCAGAGTGCTTTTTTGTCGACTGATGTGTTTGGTAACTTTGTCAGATGTGACTTGTCCACACTGCTCCCCAGAGACAGGATTTGGGAAAGGGGGAGGAGGAGGAGGCGACCCGGTGGAGCTGGCATTCATTCCTCTCCAATACCACCATCCCATTGTAGTGCAAAACATAAAGGAAACAGAACCCTAGAGTGAAAGAGGAGCATCAAACGTCAGAGGAACTCATATGCCATTCAGGTGGTGGGGAGGGATGGGACTTGGAGTTTTATTTTTGTAGGGTTTTTTAATTATTATTTTGGTTTTTTTGTTGTTTTTGTTTGCTTGGGTTTTTTAGAAAATTGGGGATTTGTTCTTTTTTTTTTTTTTTTCCTTTTTACAGACCTTCATGACAAAGCATAAAAACACAGTTATATTTATATATCTATTTATATATTTCTTCATTTCGTCGGTTGGTTTGTAAATGTTGCTCCATCCTCCTGTCTGAGCTGATTGTGTGTCACAGAAATTGTGGGTGTATGTGTGAGGTTCCTCCCAACTCTGGCCTGCAAGGTCACCACGTGTGAGGTGCAGCCAACTATGGGGGAAGCCATGCTGGAGAGTGGGGATGAGGTGCACAGAGAACCCCTTGTGGGGTGCAGATAATTACTTGGTCCTTTTCTTCATTGCCAGATGGGCCAGGTCTCTGTACTGCCATCTTTGCTCTAGACAGATTGTTCCCTCTGTCTTGGGAAACAGGGTAAGCATCACAGGTTACACATGTTGAAGAGTCCACCACAGAAGAGCATATCTTTGGGGAACAGACTTTTGTGAGCGGCGTTCCTCCCTGCTTCCCCTGGCCCTTACCACTCCCAGAAGAAGGGGGTCCTGTAAGGCAGTGGTTGCCAGCTTCATTGTTTCCCAGTCCCCCTGAAGTCCTGGAAGCCAACGGGACTTCACGTGGCTGAGCTTTGCCCAGGCACAGTGGAGGGCTCCTGCAGGAGAAGCCACTTGGCCACAGGCTCTTCCTGGCGTGGAGGGAGCAGTCTGGGCGGGGGGTAGGGGGAGGGCAGGGGTCTCAGTCTCATGTGGTGAGCACTCGGTCTGGCGCCTTCGTGATGAAGAGGAAGGAACTGGACTGTGGGGAGGAACGGAGAAGGTCTCTTCACCCTTCCCAGGGATGGAGGGAGGTGATCAGACAGGTACAATGTGGAGGCCTAAGCTGTCGCCCTGCAGTTTCATGTGGTTTCCATGGTAACTAGTGGCGGTCATAGGCAGCGGCAGCAGTGGGAGGTGCGGAGCCCCGGGATGTGGCACTATAATAATAAGGGGAACCTGAAAGTTAACACAGGAGAAGAATGGACTGGTTGAAAGGACAAACAGTAAAAAAAAAAAACCAAACCAAACCAAACCAAAAACCAATCAAACGAAGAAAAGAAACAAAGGAAAACTGAAAAGGAAAGGAAAGGAAGAAAGGAAAGAAAAGGAACCAAAAGAACAAACTTGAGGAATCAGCTCTTAATGGGATTAGGGAAAGACAATCAGTGGAAGCCAACTGAGGGCCGTGTTTCAGCAGAGAGATGTTACTGTGGTGTCTGTCTCTGAAGCCCCTCTAAGGTAAGGAGATCCTTTTGCTCCTTCTGACTGTCAATAACTTGCCAAGAGGTAAGCCTGTGAGCACTGCAGCACAAATACATCACACCTGATCCAAGGCCACAAGGCAAGTGTCAGGGCCAGATGTTCTGAGCACACCTGACAAAGTATAATGGGTCACTTTTAAAACCAAGAGGAGAGAAATTAAACAAAATTATTTTTATTACTTGGCATTTTGGTCACAATTGACATGAAAGCTCTCTAGATGGTTATTGAATGTGTGTTAAATAGTGATTGATTATTAAAATCACATTTACTGATGTTTAACAACACAGTTTAACAACACAGGAATGAAATGTGCATCTATAATTCAGTCGTTAAACCTCAGTAAATACGTAGGTAATAATCACAGCTGATTTATTTTACATATAATAAATCTCTTCCTATTCCCTTGCAAAGAAATGTTGTGTTTGAAGATATGGTCGTATAGGAGTTTTTTCCCCTCTGAAAAAAACCTGACTATTTCTGAGCATATTAGTCACCGGAGCTGGATGCATCCCTGCAAGAAAACTCTACTGGCTATTAAAAAGCTAGTGATGCAGCCTTTTTCCCACTCTGGACGCTGTTCCAACTGGTCCAATAGGAAGAACTTCTATAGGATTTCAAGATCCCCAGGAACTGACTCTGAGTTTATCTTGGGAAAGGAGTGCAACCTCATCTGGATTTTTAATCAGACTTTGAATGGATGCTGATTGTAGCCTGAAAGAGTAGCAGAACCTGAATTTAACTTCAGATCTAATCTGGAATGAACTGTGGATTCAGCCCATGGAGAAGCTAGAGCTTAACTGGAATTCTGAACCATCTCATGGAAGAATTGGCTTCAGAACAGATACAAAATACACATGAGGTATATGCCTATCTAGACACTGGACTGGAGAGTGAAAAAAAAGGCCTTTCACCTGCCTAAATACTTGAAAACTCTCTTCAGAAACAAAAAAAAAAAACAAAGAAAACAAAGAGACAAACAGAAGGAGAGCGAGGCTGGGGGTGTGCTGTGGGAAAGAGGTACTCACTTAGTAATGCAGGGTTGCTGAACCGCCAGGCCTCATTGTAGGTTGTGTACTGAGGGTGACTGTAGGGGTTCCCAGAGAACTCACTCCCTGGAAGAAACCAAGGAAGGTATGAAATACAGTCAGGAATGATGATTTATGTTAGCTAGTCCATCAAGCCAGTGTTCATGCAGAATCCATGTGCCAGCAGGAAATATGTAGCTTTCTTGCCCAGTTGGGACTGTGCCCTTCAGGACACGGTAGTGTTTCTTCAATGCAATGTTACTTACCCATGCAATTAAAAAAAATAAGGCTGAGCTCTTCAGAATCAAAGAATTAGTTTAAAATAATGAAATTCAATAATACAAATAAATAATTAAACTGGTTTATTTTTTATTGCCTTCCAACCTCTGATTCTCAGGTTGCAGTAGGATTGCACATGCAAGCTTTTTCTGCGGTTAACTATCAGATTTCTTTTAAATAAGATCTAAGGTTCTTCAGTAGCGTCAAGACAGCAGACATGAGACCTTGACAGGACAAGCTTATGATAAACTCATTGGAAATAGCAGTGCTGTTGATGGTAATATGTATGGTTAAGTTTTGTTCACAGAGTACTGAGAGTGATCATGTATTTGTGGAGAAGACTATCATTTGGTTTTGGAAATATCCTGAGAATAGGGTGGGCTTAAATATAAATCAAAATGGAAAAGATATAAATCACTCTTCCTTTCTTATTCTATACGATGGTGTTAATCTGAAAAGTGACTCATATATGATTAACCTCACCTTTATGCTTAGTTGGTGCGTTACACAGAAAACTTGCTGTAAAGTTGCAGTTCCAGAAAATAATTTTCTAATGATTAGTGCTTTAGGTGCTATTCTGAATCTGAAAGACAAGCTGGGCTACAGCTCCCTTTGTCACATTCAGTAAAATGGGCCCAAACCAAAATACTTGTGAGCTTTGTGATCTAATAAGACCCTCACCCAAGATTTGAATGTTGTAGAGTCTTCTTAAATACTCAGTTTTATTGTGCATAAGAAGCTGAGTCTCCTTGTTTTATAGAAGGCTATGCAGGACTAAGGGAATTGTTTGGTAACTGAGGAGGTATGGTGCTTTATTCAAAATAAATCACACAAAACTTAAAAATGTATGATTCTGTTAAGTGAAAGCATGCCATTATCTGATCATAACCTCAATTTAATGCAGTACCAACAGACTGGGGACAATTAGTGCCATCTGATATGTATTACGTACTTAGAAGACAGTGAAAGAACGGCATGACTATTAGTTTCTGGTCTGCCCTGAGGTGGGGGTGGAGTTGTTACAACAGAAATATTTGGGAAGCACCTGGGGTTCCTTCTAGATAGGATGGAGTAGGGAAAGAAGGCAATGCAAGACACGCTGGATGCCTGTGATACAATTACCAAAGAAATGCCAATTAATTATACTGTAATCTCTGTAAATCTCCACTCACTGGATAGTTAAAGCCAAAACCACAGATTCTCAGATAGTGGAAATGAAGTCTGTTGAAATCAGGGGATTTGCACTGGTTTAAACCTGAGAATCTGTCCAGCCAGGTTTTTTAAAGACAGGATAATAACCAACACAGTTAGTAAGAAAATGTGTATGTATCAAAACCAGTCACCATCCAAAGGTATTTTAGTCACAGTAGTTTTCAGTTTCAGCATAAAACCTCATTTTGTTAACAGACCTTGCTAAATACTAATGATAATGACTCAGCATATTTCCATATCTAGAAATGTCTTGCACTGAAAAGCCTGACAGCTAACTGGGAAGGAATAGGTGAAACCTGCTAAGGTGACCAAGACGCTGTGGGATAGGATGCAAAGGCAAAAAGCAGTGCATAGTCCAGATTTATCTCTACCGAAGCAACTTATCCATGGGGTGTACTGGAATGAGTTTGCCCCCACAAAGAAGGAAAAAACTATCCGGATGAGAATTTTTGCTTTGAAACCCCTCATATAAACATCAATGTATGGAGAGAAGTTGTGCTGAAATTTCAAAGCTTCTCTCTCACCCTCTTCTGAGTTGTCACCCTAAACTGTTTATAGTGTTCCTAAAGCACAGGTTACGTAGAGGAGAAAGAGCCCCAGCTATGGTGAGCTGGGGAGGAGGGAGGGCAGCCACTGGAAACGGTGTTTATTGATGAGGAGTGAAAGCATGCATGCAGCAGGATAATGAGCTTTTGAGCTCAACTGTGACCAAGAGGAACTGAGCTATCGCCTTCCCCAATCACTAATGAAACAAGTGTAATTTCCTCATCAACATTGGATTCTGTTTAATGACTCCCTGCAGTTGCCATCACCAGCCGTCTGCAGGCTCTACACCGCTCTTTGTAAACTGCAGTTCCCTTCAGTGGGTGCTCACTTCACCAAAACAGTTTGCAGAAACTTGATGGCCTTTCTGGAAAAGAGGAATAATTGAGGCAGGGATCAAAGGTGCTCTGTTACCTGTGCAGAAAACATCTCTCAGATGTATAGGTTAAGCGCAGCACAGTACCTGTTCCATCCTCTTTGAGTGACTAACCCCTGCTTTTTCAAGTGTGTGCTCAGGGACTACTGGTTTTCATCCATGTCTGCAGCCTGGGACTTGAAGTTACAGGGAAGTGCAAATGCAGGATATGTATCTTACCACATTATCCACATAAACCTCAGAGATATTTGCATGCATGACTGACCATGTTGCAGGGATGTACTGCTACTGGAGACAAGCTCTTCTCTAGACTGTACAAGTAGAAGGCTAGTGAAAGGTTGTCACAGATAGAACAGAGAAGCTTTGGTCAGCACTGGTCAAACAATCTTCTCAGAAACAGTTTTCCACTGGAAAATGCTGTCTCATCGAAATGGAAATGTTTTTGCGTTAGCTTGTCAGCTTCAATGGAGTTTTGGAAAGAAAAGTTCTAAAATGATTGCAAATTGAAACAAAGTATTATATCTCAACTTTCTTGTTTTGTTTCATTTTGCCTTTCTCATCTCATTTAATTTCCTTTCAATTCTTTTAGTATTTTAATATGTCTTGACATCTAGAACATGTTGACATTATTGAAATGTTTCATCCTGATGTTTGCAAATTGAACTATTTAAAGATTCTGACTCCTCATACCAGTGCAAGATGAAAACAAATGTCAAAAAATCAAGAGTTTTGCATGGGTTGGAAATTCTGCTTTTTGACCAGTTCTCTTTTTAACTCTGCACCTTTATTTAGAGAAGGCAGAGCCTCTTCCTCATATTCACTCACATCTGGACAATAAGGTTTGTTTGCATGTCAGTATGTTTCTTAAAGATACTTCCTGAGTGGTTATCTTGCTGGCTTCTTGTTTCCAATATAGTTAAAGCGCTGACCCCTGATCTTTCTTGGCCTGGGGGCATGTAACAAACCATTGGCAACATCGTATTTGTTTTCTCTGCTCAACCTGGACTCTTAACAGAGGTTGCAAGCAAGCACAGAGAATCAATCCCATGAGGCCTATATTCTGTGCAATCTGTGCTCTGGGAACCTTTACTAACAGTATTTCTTGGTATCTGTATTTAAATCTTGGCATGTTTAGTCTTCTAATACAGAAACCATGAAGCATGAAGTGAGCCTAGCAGGTGCCAGGGTCGGAACAAATAAGGGAGGTCGTTTTCACACAATATGTAGTTAAACTACAGAACTTCTTGCCTTAGGTTGCTACAGATGTTAAAGGCTTTTATAGGTTCAAGAAGCACTGTTTAAGTTTGTGGAGGGGAAACCTATGGTGGTTCTTAATATTAAATAGAAAGATACTAAGTCAGGTTTAGGAAGTCTTTGAGCTGCAACCTGTTGGAGGCTGGGAGATTTTTTGAGAAAGTACTGGTAAGTGCTCTCTCTTATACTCTTATACCCTTCCCCAGGCATTTGCTTTTGGCCCCAGACAGAGAGTAGTGGCTGCAGAGATCTGCAGTGTGACCCATTAAATCCAAGTCTTATGTTCCTTCCCAGGAAGCCTTTTTATCTCCAGCTTGTTGGCTTCAGTCACGGGAATAGAAGGACTGCCAGGCTGGGTCTGACCAGTGGGGGTATGTCTGAAACAGCCAGAACTTGATGCTCTGTGGAAAGATGCAGTAACTACTGCAGGATGCCCAAGTAGGCCACCAGAAAAACTTCCTCTAATTTAATGTTGACATGAGATTTAAAGTAAAAATATCCATTTGACTTGAATAATATTTATTTGATGTATAACTCAACTTTTTTCTCTATTATCCTGTTCCCTTTTGGGGATATTTGTGTGGTTTTGGGGACACTGCTGTCTTATGGATAAGTAGCCTCCACATCAAGGAGCTGAAATACCCTATTCTTGGATAAGTGAACCCTGTGATTAGTGGTCTTAAAATTTTTGTCCCAGTTTAGATGTCAGCATCATCCTTGTGATGAGGATGTTAAATTTACGTAGCAATCACTGAACAGTTCAGAAATTAAGAACAGATAAAATTTGAGAAGAGACTGTTTTTTTGGAAGTACCTATTCAAAGAGCCAGCTATTTTGGTGTTATTAATCATTTCTATATGCCATGACCCTTCTGTAAGTTTTGACATATAACTGACTTAAATGTTGACAAGTTAATCTACTTACTGTTACAGGGGGGTGGTGGGGGAGGGGGCATATTAATTGATTCATATTATCTCAGTGCTCCTCTGATTCTGGAGCCAAACCATCTCCCTGAAAAATACAGTGCAGAAGGAGATGCCCTAAAATTTGCCAACTCTGTATCACCCCCAAAGTTCTGCAGGCTGGTCAACTATACTGAGAGACTAAAGTGTGGGTGAAGAGGGGACCAAACCACTATCTTTTCCTGATCTGAGGTCAATCACATAATCTTCACAGCACAGCCTGAGATTTTGTTGAGCCTTAGGATCATAAGGGGTAGGTAGGTGGTTTGCTCTGGAATGTGACCATAGGCATTAGCCAGTACTTCATAGTATATAAGCAGTGATTTGTCATTTAAAGATCTTAAGGCTTTGACCTGCAAACATTTCCTGTCAGTGATATTTTCACTGTCCTCACTGCAGTGTGTGTTCATACAGCTAGCTGTTTCAAGATTTGGAAGAGGGTTTAAATTAGACTTTTCACTCATAAGCTGTGGCAAATCATATCATAGTGATTTAAGAGCTTTCTATCCTCAGCTTTCTGCTGCTTCAGTTCTGGAGTCATCCCTTTAGTAGCAGAATGGACTGTGTACCTGCTCATTAGCCATCATGACTCACAACCCAGGGCAGTAACATAAACCAGGGGCAGATGAAGTTCTGAGCTACAGTGACTGAGAAACAAAACTCCTGCCTCTTCATTTATATACTGGGGATAACTGTCATCAGAGGAGTGGGAAATAGAGCCTGGGGTAATAAACTCTTCAGTTGCCCTAGGGTCTCTACTCCCTAAAGAGTGGGAGAATCCACATGCCAAGAGAAGGTGTTTCTCCAAAGGCATTGGGTAGCAAAGGAACAGTTTGCCTGTCAATGTAGGATTAAGTATATAGTTTCTTGGATTGGAGACATTATCTTACAAACAGGAGGCGGGTAAGTAGTTAGTTGTTAAAAGTGAATAGTTAGTTTCTCCTGAAATGCTGTTAATCACTGCTGAGTTCTTAGCTAGTTTAGTCTATGGAGAATAGGTCTCCAAAAACTGCAGGTATTAAATTACCATTGATTTTCAGTTTGATGCCCTGGATTTAGATAGAAGGTAAGTTGTTACCCTAAATTAGTAGATAGCTGAATATCCTGAGCCATGAACAGTACGTAATAATCTGCAAGGGTCATTGGAAAATAATTACATTAGCTAATGAATACTAAGGTTAATTAATTACCAATTAATTGCCACAGGTTATAGATAGCTAGTTGCCCATAGCAGCAGTGAATCAGTTACTAGGGAAAAAAGAGATACATTACAAAAAGAGTTGTTAGCTACATTGGTTATAGGCACCTGATGATTTCTTTATGAAAAGAATAGCCCTTAATATCAGCAAAGCAATAGCAAGACCAACTGTGAAAGCTCTTACAGTGCTAGTATACCATCCAAACATGCGCACACCGTTACTGAACTCTGAGAGCTGACTTACCAGGAACCATTCCTGCAAGAGTTGAGGTTGGGTAGCTGCCTTGTCCAGTTGGGGGAACATGAGGTGGGTAGCCAGGCAAGGTAGTGCTTGCCATATCACGACCTAGAAAGGGAAATAATCAGGACAGGTGTTCAGTAGGGATAAGATCTTTCAATATTGAAAACTAAATAAATCACCTTTTGTCCCACTGTCACATGACTAGCAGATTGATAGGCAAGTGCTGCGCAGCATTCTCTTACATAAGTGCTGTTCATCCACTGAAAATTTGGAGGGAAGGTTGCAGCACTTTTGATCTCACACTGTAAGGATGGATGTTAAAACTTAGCTTTGTGAGGCTCAAAAAGAATTTATTTTGTTTAATTGTAGATTTTGGATCTATTTTAACTGAATCAAAATGGCCCTGAGCTGCACAAACAATGGCAGCGTATTCATTGCCAGAGTAGCTGAGGTCTTGTATATATGCAGTGAATGCAGTTCCAAAATGTGGTGGTGTTGCTTTAGGGCATGGTCAATGTGCAAGGCATTGGAAAGTGATCCAAGAGTTTTCTGAGCCTGTCTCTTTTCCCACCTCTGCCATTGGCCTGCTGATGATTTTAGGCAAGTCACTTCACCTCTCTGTGCTGCTTTTTATGCTGCAAACTCTTTGGTGCAAGGGCACACATTTAGTACATTTGCACAGTGCTTATCATGACATAAATACTGGTTGGACTCCTCCCAAGGTGCTGGTATCATATATATAGTATTAGGATCATGCAAATTTCTTTGAGTCACTTAATTTTTATCACAGGTACAAGATTTTGTTAGGAATGCTTAAAGCTGTGCTATCTTTTCTCCACCAAAGAAGTAGAGAGTGATGTGGACTAGGTGGATGATTGTGTTTTATTTTTCATTTCTTAGGAAGTGCAGCTGGAGGCTTCTTGGTTAATGCCAGAGGCATTTCCTCATTTGGACTGGTTAGCCTGAAAATGGGCCAGCCAGAAGGGCATTTGCTGTTAGTGCTTATTGCATTTAAATGAACTAAAATAATCTCAGAAGCTGCTGGGAGTTTCAAGCCAACACCCACCACCCCCACCCCCACCCCC
>NW_020799105.1:4974262-5043759 GCF_003259725.1 Athene cunicularia
TTCCCCCACCCCCCCAAAAAAAAAAGCCCTAAATAAATTATGATAATCTTTCCTCCACGGCTGATGGGAGATTTACAACTGAACCTGCAATGCTGCCTACTAAGATCTCAGCCTGTTCCAGACGTCCAAAGCCTTTCACATTCCCTAGGTGAACTATAGCTCACCAAGGCATTTGTGGCATTTGTTGTTCCTTTTTTAGATTTTGTCTCCCCTGTCTGTTCTAACTGGCAGGCTGGAGTATGATTTGCCTTTAGAAGTGACATGTTAAGTAGCGCCCATTAACACCGCTGGAGTCATGGAACTGTGCTGGGATATGCCAGTGAAAGAAGAGTAAGAGTTGGCTGAGCTCTAATGGTAGCAGAATGATAACTGATAAAGCAGGCCCTGGAACAAGCATGAGCCTTGGCTGGGGAATCAGAAATTAGTAACAGTTACACAGCGAAGCAAACACTAATCGATGTGGAGCATTAACCTGAAGGGAGGAAGTTTCTCTGAGGTGTGGTAGGCTAAACCAGTGTCATTGCTTTTACAGATCTTGACTAGAAATTACTGAGGTGATTTGCTCAAGAAAAAAAGAAATGCAAGTTCATTCTTCCTCCCCGAGGAGGTTCCTCATCAGTGGCTGATGTTCTTAGCTCACCTCCTTAGATAATGGCACAGAACTACCAGACAATGCCTGAGCCATTTTCCAGCCACTCCCCAATATTGATAAAAATAAATATATAATGCCTCAGGGATTTATATTCTACATTCTTCTACTCGTTTATCACCATCATTCCTTTAGTGATTTGTAGCTGTGTGTTAAGCTGTATGATTAACACCTACTAGAAGTAGGGTTTTTTCCCTCACGTTCTTTTAAATCAAGAAAGTTTTATGCTTAAAATTCATGTTCTTTTGGTTTCATTTATTGACTAGCCTGAGAAATAACAACAGGTGATGAGTGAGAAAATAGTATCACTGAAAGGTTAGAGAGAACATTATGTAGTAGCAGGCAAAATTAATTCATTTTGACACTTCCATTCAGGTGGGAACACATACGCACTCACTCTGCTACTCGATCTATGCACATAACGCCCCTGTGTTTTTATTCAGACATGAGCGCACAGAGTGTTCAAAACTCAGAGTGGAAAATTCATTGGGAAGTGATCATCTGTCAAAATCCCAATCTTCAAGAAGAAGATAACAAACAAGTACAGTATCAGCAACATGAGTAAGAGTCCCATAGAGAGACTCTTAAAATGCTGTTACATACAAGCAGGCCCCTTCTATTACCTCTTCTCATTACCAACAGGCAGACAGGATTATTAAGTTCTTGTACTCCAGGGCTATGGCAAAGCTAGCACCTATGCTGCTCATAACATGCTTCCAACTCCAGCCATTCTCCCTTCTCCAAGAGCCTTCTGAGTGAGGAACAGCACCTTCATCACTGTGACATTGAGCTTTTGAACACTCTCCCATGTCTAATTCTCCATAAGGATCCTAAGGCAGGTGCCTCTTCTGAAACACAGTGCCTTCTAGGCTGGAGGGTAATCATATATGACTGCATCCCCAGAGAACTATATTGTTGGAGTCTGTCAGGAGACTCCTTGGTTTAGGAAATGCCTAAAGCTCAGAGGCCCTTATTGGCTGCACTAAGATTGGACCAAGGCAGTGTTATGATCACATAAGTCTTCTCTGCTGTTACTTGCTGCTTTCCTACAGGGAGGTTTAGAAATGCAAATCTCACCTGATAAGACAAAGAGAGGATGTTAGATCAAAAGAGAAAAATAATATAGGAATATGAAGGAGGCAGAGGTAGGATGTGTTTCTTGAGCATTAGGAACTGTGGTCTGCACTAAGACTCCATCTGTTCTGAGAAAGCCCAAATTACATTATTTGACAGTGGAGTGACAATGGCCTCAGTGGTCACCTGAAATGATACCCCCTGTTTTATCCAAACCACCCCTGAGCTTCTGCAGCAATGTTGCTTCAGTCACTTTGCACAGTTTCCCCTAGTACCTACCTGAAACTTGTCCTTCCACCCCATCCTCCCCTCCAGCCTGCTGCTCCTAAGTGCTGCCATCTTCTGCAACCTATTTCTTCACTTCTGTCCTTCCCTTAAAGGCCACCTACCTCAGCTCTGTATTCCTTTGGCTGTAAGACATTACAATCTCTCACTCAGCTTTCCTGGTCTTGACATTCAGATGTGATACCTTGTTTCTTAACTACTTGGTGTGCGGTGTGAAGGTGCCAACTTACACTGACACTCCCAAACCAGGTGACTCAAATATTGCTCACAATGTAGCTGTGGCTGTTCTCACCAACTACCTAAGTATTTATCTGACTTAGTAGTTTGTACAGCCCATGCTAAATGACCCTGTGAGTCCTAGCACTGGCTAGATTATTCAAGCTGCTATCATTTACTGTAGGCTAGCATACAGTATCCTTGCTGGGCCTAAAGTACTGGGGCCTTATGGCTGTTGAGGCAACACAGGATTTTGCTGTACAAGTGTTCCTATTCTAAGTCCCCAACCCATCCAACTGGGACACCCTGTCACTTCTAGGCAGTTGCAGCTTCTTCTCCCATTTTATTCTAAAAAATGAAGGATAGGCATAAAATTTTCGTGATTCTCCATGAAGCTGAGAACACATGCTGCGTACACAGAACTGGAACATGGTTGCTCTGGTTCCCACTTGCATTCAAAGAGCTTGCAGCATTTACTGGTCTCCCCATCAGACGAAACTGAACCCTTTGCCTGCAGCATCCCCACTGAGTTTGTGGCCAAGGCCAGTTACCTGCTATCAGAGGCTGGCTGCTGGACTGCCCAAAATGGGCACCATGATGAAGGAAGGCACTGTAGCAAGGCGTGGACGCATCATCTGAAAGGGCCATGTGGAAGGGCTGAAGATCAGCCTGCCCAGAGCCGACCGGCGTGGTGGGGGTGAAAGGGGTGAGAGAGGCTCCATGAGGCTCTTGCTTTATACTGAGGGGAGAGGAGAGGTTTTCTGTGGTAGGGTAAGGGATGGACACAGACAGACAAAGGGAACAGGGGGAGGAAGAGGAGGGTGGGGAAGGGAGGAGAGGAAGAACAAAATGGGTAAATGAAAATGGAGTGGTTAAAATCTACAGGGAAATTAATTTAAAAAACAAAAATAAAAATAAAAAGGTTAGGAGTAGATCAGAGGAGCCAGTGCTGAGACAACAGCAGTAAATGCACCTGGGAGCTAGGCTCTGACTGCGAGGATGCCTCTGCAGGGGCAGCAGGAGATGAGGAGAATGGAGTGCAGTGGCAGATGGGAGGAATGGGATGCAGGAAGAGGAGAGGTGAGGGAAGTAACATGCAGGAGAGGGAGGACAGGAAGAAGCGTAGGGTTGGGAAGGAGAAGAATGCTCTGAAGCTTCTGTGCTCCCTTTCCTGATGCTTTCTTCCTCTGGCTGGCCAAGGGTGAATGAAAGTGCTACACTTAGACAGTCTGGCCCAGGGAATTACACCACTTTGTGTCTTCAAACCCAAGGTAACCTTCCCCAAGAGAGCAGCATTGTTATAAGCATCTATTAAACAGGATGCTTGGTGTAATGGCCAAAGCTTCTCAAGCCAAACTCTGTAAAAGCTTTGACAAAAAAGGGGTAACTGAAGTTTGAGGTGGTTAAAATAAAAATGGGACTGTGCAATTAATGGGCAGAAAGACAGATAGATCAATCAATTGATCTTGTTCATAGTGGCATACTTTGGAGCTTTAACCATAAAAGCAGTCAGTACTGACTCTGGTTGTTCCTAGAGTATAGTGTTGCCAGACAGATAACTTGACAGAGAGATATAATAGAGGAGTGGGGGACTTCTAAAAGGTCTTATTTTCATTATTTGCATTGGATCTCCATTTCTGATGTGCAGATTTGCACAGGTACAATAGACACAGCTTTGAAACTGCTCCTAACTTGGCTGCCAAGGAAGAGGTTTGGGAATTGAACAACTCTGGCCTAAAGCATGGATACTCCAGAACACCCACTGTTGTGTCAGCAATAGTAGAATCCTGTATTTGAACACGTCAAAGTGAAGTATGGATGATGTGATCAGCTCTGATCCAAATCATCTAGCAGACCATTCACCCTCAGGTAAACAGATCAAAGCCAATAAATGAAAGTCATCTCTCTGCCGTGAAGGCAAGTGTTGCCAATGGCCTATGAAATAAGTTGGTTCTGGTGGTTTTGATTTATACAGAGAAATATAAATGTGACATACGTTTAGACCATAAATCTAACTTCATTGATACAAAACTGCCTTAATTAACTCTAGGCATCTTATTGTGAGGTTGCAGTGCTCACCTAGACAGTAAAGGGCTTGGCAGTTTCTATCTGTGAATGCTGTTTATCCTGAGGCATTTGTTTCCTAAAGGTTTGCTACCTGGCAGAAATGATAGTTTGCCACCTGTGTTCTCCTCCAAGTACCTCTAACCTGATGGCCAGCAAAGTTCCCTGATCACTGAGACTCCTTTGCAGCAAAGACATATGTTCATGTTTCAGTTGATTGGGAAGGACCTTGCCAAGAGTTGTATGGTTCCTCTTTCTTTAGTTTACTTATGTGAAGTGTCTGTTATGCTAAGTGAGGACTGTAATTTCTTCTCCCTTTTTGCTATAGGAAGCTCTGTTTGGCAAGGACCCTTTGTGGAGGATATGGGGAATAGAAGATGAAGTATCTGTTTCTTGTTGCACAGTTAAAGTCACCAGAGTAAGCAGCACACCAGCAACCAGCTTCTGCTTTACAGTTTTATACTATCCTACAATCCTACCAATGAGCCTTCATGTGCCACTGCCAGTGTCTGTAGATGGAGAACCCCCGAAGCTGTTTTTCTTCTGCATCGTCTGTCATCAGATGGCAAGGACCACACAGATTTACCTTCAGGCCAGACAGGCAGAGTCACTACCAGCAGTCTGGGAGTGTTGAAGCTTTATCCAAATAACGTTGATACTAGATAATTTGGATGAACAGATCTATATGCAGGCAGAGGGCCAAAAGTTCCCCTGTCTTTCAGGGGCTGCAAGTGAAGTGAAATTTTTCACAGAAGCTATTTGACAGTCCCACCTAAATAAACTAGGGACACTTTTGTCCTGGGCATTTTCTGGGCTCCTTTTTCAACTGTCCATATTGTGCAAGAGAGAGCAGGTGTGGGAAGCTGCTGGGAAGGAAAGGGAAGAGAAGAAGGTGCATACAGGAAGCGTGGGTGGGCAGAAGCAAGAGGTGCTATGGGCAGAGGTTAATCCTGTTTGCACAGCCCCCAGGCACGTTGGGTTTCCTGGTCCCTCCCCTACTTTATTTCTCTTTTAAAGCATGGAATTTTCAGCTATAATCCTTTCTAAACCGCAGCATTTTTCAGGCGCTCTGTGTAAGTGAAACCATAATCTCTGGTAAAACAGACTGCTTAAGCTGCTGTAGCATTAGGCCAATCTGATCCAGCCCTTGGATTTCCGCTCTGCCCAACCACCATGGGGAGGATTTCAGCCTGAAAGACTGCCTAAAGCCCTTGCAATGGGAACAACAGTGCTAGGCCTTGCCTTGCAAAGCTGAGAAGGGTTAAGGGACCAGGAGCTATTTGTCCCAGTGTTGTGAGGCTGTTAAAGCCCCTGTCAGACTCACAGCGGAGATGAGCCCAACCCTCTCTTGAACACATCAAGGCTTATGAAGAAAAATTCCTCACACCTTCCAGAGGCAGCACCACTTACTCAGTGCAGGGGGATAAAGAAGTCAACAGTAACATAGCAAAAAGACTGGGACACAATAACACTAAACACTCTCTCTCTAAGAGCAGTGGAGAGGAGGCAAGCAGGAGGTCAGACAGCGAATGATTGCGCAACCAAAACTCAGACTTTTATGCGTCTATTTATCTATTTGTCTGTCTTTCCCTCTATGCTCTGCAACTGCACAGACATAACTTATATCCCATTTATCTTTACTGGTGGATGGTATTTACCAGTTTTTACTCCTTTGTTGTCTATCTCTCCCCTGACTGAAAGCACCTGAATTCTGTCTCTGATATAACTCCTGCTACTGCTATGCTGGAATAATTACCCCAGCAGTGAAATATAGTTCCAAAGTGTGTCACTGTAGATGGGATCAATTGATTGATCTATCTATCCACCTGTGAATGGCACAGTCCCATTTTTCATTTTAACCACCTCAAACTTCAGCTGTACCTTTCTTGTTTTCACTTCTGATTTTCTCCATTCTGTCTTTTGTAATTGTGATGGTGAACTTGCCCCTTCCTATCCTAAATCCTGCTAGTGCCAGCAAGCTGTGAAGCAGTGCCATACTGGTTTGGCTGTGTCTTCAAGGGTGTCCCTCAATAAGGCTGCATCAGGGAACTCCAAAGTATCTGTCAGTGTCTATTCCTAAGGCTGGAATACCAACCTGTGATTGATTGGGGGGTGGAATGAGTCTGCAACCCCTTTCCAAAGCAGCAGAAATCTATTCATGTCCCAGGGTCCTTTCTTCTTCTAAATGGCAAATGATATCCTTGTTTATAAGCAACGAAAAAATACCACTCATTGTCATAGTGGGGGAAATCTGAAAGGGTCATCAGGATGAGCATATAGCTGGAAACATAGCAGAGGACTGCATATTTTGTGCATCTCCTGCTCCTCTGTTTCTCACAGTACTTGCTGAGTTACGGCTGTTTTTATTCCTTTCTAACCCTCTCCTCTGTTATTCTGGCGGAGAGCTAGAACTGGTGATCTCTGGCCTAAATTCCCCCTGCGAATGAAGGGATTTTGGCCAGACAGGGTGAGAGGAAGATTCACAGCTTTGGGTTCCTACAGAGACTCGTCTCAGTTTTTATCGTGCTCTCTGCTGCTGAAGGGAAGGAAAGCAGGGGGGTTTGCAGGACTAGATAAGCTGCTTGTTTTTCATTGCTGGCTTCCTGGAGGATAAGCTACGTGCATCGAGTGCTCCTTTTCAGTAAACAAAGAATATCAAGATGGCACATCCCTGCATAAGGGATGGCTTGTGTACACCCACTTAACAAAACTGCTCACCATCTTGACAATGTTTAGCATTCTTCATCTTTTCCTGGGATACCTATCAAATATGACCCCTGTTCCTCACTCTGTAGAACACATATCCTTGCAGAATCCCTTAGGATCACTGTTTTATCTGTGGGGAACTAAGTCCACAGAAATGTACCCAAATTCATGGAGGAACTCTGTGCCAAAGCTGAATCTTGGGTGTTTTGAATCCTATGCATGTACCCACCATTGAAACATCTTTTTCTGTATTCGTGTTCTCCATTCCTTAGAAAAGTTTCATTGTGGCAAACAGAATGGGACTGGCCCCTCAGCACTCATACACTGGTGAGTTTACACTACAGCCAGTGGAGTCACATCACTTTACACATATGAGAATTTTGCCTCAAATTCTACAAGTCATGCAAAAGACTATACTGGACTGATACATATGTGTCGCTTTTGCTTTCTGTCATGTCAGAAGAACCACTTTTTCTTTTATTTCTTAGTTTTCTAGCTTTTCTTTTGCAAGAACATTGTGCAAGTTGCACTGACAATAAAGAACATCCAATTTTTTTCCCTTCTCTGTGATCATAACAGACTTTTGCTAGAGCAACTGAAAAGTGCAGACTATTCTGCTTCTCGTACTTTTCTTGATTTCTTTTTGTATTCCTGCTGACTGGAGAATGAGCCTTGCATGTTCAGGTTTATTTTCTGCTCTGCACAGATCTTTCCATATTCTTAATCCAATACTTTATTCGTGGGTTGCTGAAATCCAGGTTTAAAAAAAACAACCTTGGATTGCTTTTCCCTGAGAGTCAAAACTGTTTTAACATCACTGATGTCAAGTTTTGAAGTCTATTTGCCCCATTTTTTATAAAACCGAATTTTACAAATCTAGATTTTGTGTCTGATTTTTTTAACTGCTGCTCTCCAAGTAAACTGACCTGCTAACTCTCTATGTTACTTCGGAGAGAAAAAGTTTTATAGTCTTTGTATAGAGTAAAACATGGAGTTTCCAGTAGACCTGTGATCTGGTCTAGTTGAGTACTGTTATTGTTATTAATCACTTGAGAACTCCACTGAAGTCAACTTAATGTGGCTCTAAGTACATTTGTTTGCAGATGGAGCTGATGAAGGAAGATGTGCTTTAAAGTGTTAGGTTGCGGGGGAAAGTGTGCAACTTGTGCACTTGACAGAGAAGTTCAGTGGAGTCCATACTGTTTTCCCCTTTCTTGAGTTCCAGCCCATCAGGTTGGGCAATTACTTCTGCCTTAAAGTGTAGCATATACTTACTCCTTGATGGGTTGGGACTTGAATGTTACTTCTTAAAGATGCCAGGAAATGTAATTAGAACATGTTATTTTTTCAGACATTCTTCATTATAGGTATCTCCAAGGTTTCTTCACAATTATATTCCACTGATCATAAGATAGGATAGATATTCCTGGGTAGCCCATGGTAATCCTAAATCTACGAAGAAGGGCCAAAGATTGCCCTAAGGTCTCCATTTCTCTGAAAGACCACAGTGGGCAATTTCAATTGTAAAAGCAGCTGGTCTGGTTAAATGCTGTACAGCAGATGGAGATCAAAAGTTATTAACACCTGCTGACAGGTGTTGCTTAACTCAGATATAAAGCACAGTCTTTGCTGTCAGTGGGAAAATACCTACATCACTAAAATTTTCATCATAGCCATACTTATTGGGTTCTTCATTTAACCTCAAAAGAAAAGGCAAAAACTGAATTGTTGGGAAGACAATATAATTATTTTCTCTAAAACAGTCTCTTTTTGTCCGGCAGCAGAGTGCGTGGCAGCCTGCAATGCTGTCCGCTTGCTGAGGGCTGGGGAAAATCGGACTGGGAATGCCAATTTACTGCTATGGTCATTACATGACATTATTGTCATTCACTGCTATTGTTCATTGAAATGCTAATTTAAGGAAGGCAAAGACATTCTTTCTTTTGGGCCATCCATTTCTGGGTTCCTCACTTCAATATGCCTTTCAAGCCCACAAGCCACCTTCTTCAGCATCATCAAGTTATTGTCAGTGAAACTTACATTGGATGTATGGAAATAGTTTATGTAATTCCTCCCCCCCCACTATTTCTGTCTGTTCCAGAGATCATTCATCTAACCATCTATCACCCTCAGCCATTTGATCCTGGGGAAAAGAAGTAACACCTTTTGCCTTTCCTAATTCCTTGATGAGATGAGATAAGATATTATCTCTTCTTATGGATGGGAAACAGCTGATGAAATCTGGAGGTCCTATGGACTTCCACTTTTGCCAATTCCTCATCTTAAACAGAAGAGAGGTTTGCTCACAAAAAATATCCCCTTCATTTTGGTGAGGCAGAGTAGTAACAGTCTTGTAGCAGCCACATGAAAGATTATCATATTCCATTTTCAGAGCACTGGAACACTCAGATGTGTGCCAAGCAGGCTGCTTGTCTGCTGGCGGCTGCAGCCATGATGCTGTGCAGCAGAGTGTGGGTCTGTATCTGTAGGATTTGCTGCCACCAAAGCCAGTTTGGGGCCCCTAGCAGTTTGTTAAGAAGTCAGCTCACTAAAGCCCTGACCAGGGCCATTGCTTACTGGTGTCAGAGACTAAAGTAGACTGGAGTAAGACAGGAAATTTTCACCATTACAAACAAGGAAAAGGGGAAGGAAATGCTCCCCCTCCCAGTGTAATGATATAAGTACAACTGAATGTAATGGTCAGTTTTAATCATGATTTAATACAGCAAGCTGGATCAACTTGTTTTACATTTGCACTATAAGGTTGTTTTCTAAAAGGCTGGATTTTATGGGTGGTAACAAATATTTTGACCAATAGAAAATTTACACTAAACATTTTATTTCAATTTTTGCTAAGTAGATGTACTGCATCTGTGCACATTTGTTTAAGCAATTATGTTGTTTAATATAATTTGTCTTTACATATTATTATATGAGAAAATAGTGAATGATGAATCCATATTATTATTTTATTAGATTATTAACTTTTAACTTCTGATCTGTGTCAAGTTATATCTGGATGGAAATTAGAATTAAATTAAAAACAGTATTTGTAATTATTCATGCTAATTAAATAAAATGACCACAAGTTTCATGACTTCCTAATTATACTAGAACAGAAGCAGCACGCTTTTCTAAGCAGGTTTTGCAGTAAAACTGACTTACTAAATGAAGAAAAGGGTATATAAAAGGAAGAATTAGAACTGATTTCAGAACCTGATTTTAGAACTAATAGATCTCATCCTTTCAAACCAAGCTTAATTCACTCACTGACAGAGGAAAATAAATGTTCCTTGTTTTTCAAATCATAGTTTGTTTCTTAGTTTTGAATGAGCTGGTTATTGAACTGAACAAAATTCTCTTCAGTTCACTCACTAAGCTGAAACGAAGAAAATAATATCTTTTCACCTTGCAGGAGGATAAAGTTCTCAAAAGATTGTTTATCACTTCAGAAAAATTTTGGATACTGATGTCTAGTCAGTGATTCTTCCGTGCTTAGCATCACAACTTTCTTGAAAACTTTCATAGAAATCAGGTGCTGTTTAAGTACTATTTTTTGTATTATGTGTTTCAGACATAGCAAGTAGCTTGTAA
Organism: Athene cunicularia; assembly: GCF_003259725.1. NCBI lineage: Eukaryota > Metazoa > Chordata > Aves > Strigiformes > Strigidae > Athene > Athene cunicularia. The sequence continues at coordinate 4,984,851 of NW_020799105.1, forward strand.
GTCAGTAATTCTAAATAACTTTTTTGCATACATTCATGTATGAATTAAAAAAAGTTAATGTGAACTGAAAAAAAATCAAGCCGTGTGCCAGAGAGGGGAGGTCAGAAGGAAAGCGAGATCAATGGAGTTTGTGCGTTTTTGGTGCCTTTGTTTGGCACATCATGAGTTGTCAGAATGTCTCACCCTAAAAATTTTTTAGGGAAAAACTTATTTTCCAGAGAGAAGGAAACATTTTCTATACAGGACATGGTAGCTATTTTGGTGGGTGGTGATGATTTAAAAAGTTTCCCATTCCTATTAACAGGTGCTAACCATAGCACAGAAGCATTCAGAAACCTCCTCACAGGAAGAGAAGGGGACACATACTGCATTTCAGTCAATGGTAGAAGTTCCTGAAGTGCTTTTTTTGTCCCATTTTTCTTGGGCTGGTCTTTTACTTTTTCTTTGTAGATCTCAATGATTGTAGTAAGCTGGCAAACAAGGTCTGTTTAGTTAAAACTGACGGGTTTCAATTAAGGAAAGCTTTTATTTACCTTTGCTGTAGTTTTACTATCCACCTAGTAAGTAAATCCTCCCCTTTAGTAGTCTGTTAAGAAGCAAGTTTCAAGCCATGCATGAAAAGTCTATTGTGTTTTATTTCTCATTGTGCTGTCTCTCTGTTGGGTAACTTCTGGGCAAGATAATTGAGTCAGAAAGGGCTCTTCTTCCAAACTATTAAGTGCCCAGAACTTAGAACCCAGTTTGAAGACACCTCATTTCTTTCATGCATGCTTATTCCAAAAGATGTGGCTTCTGATGGTGCTTAAAGAAGTATCTCTTTTCTCAAAAGATTCAAGGCTTTTGAGAATAACCTTGTGCTTTTAAAGTATGCCTGTTGCTAGTGCCAAAATCTTGAGGTTCTCCTCTGCTCACCTCTCAGGTGTTAGCTACTGAGTACATCCCAAACTCAGAGATCCATGGAAACTACTGAATAAAAGAAAGCTATTGAGGTGTCCTGTGTTTCCTTAGCCCTGTACAGATTTATACTCATCTGCCTAGGCTGTATGCCTTCAATAGAACTAATCAAAGTAGAACATCTTTGAACAACAGAGTTCTTGTCTTTGTGTTCAACTGCATGTACTCACCTTGTCTTGGTATGTTCAAGTTTGGATCTTTGCTTCTAGGAAATCTGACTGGTGTCCAAAGTTACTGTCCAAGAAACTGTAAGGGATCTGTGCCAATCTAGCTATGATGGCCATGCAACATCAAGCCAAGATGTAGCCGGTCCACTGACTGTGTGTGAAGGAAGAGGTAAGGTGGTATTCTCAGACAGCTCTTAAGAGTTTTCTCTCTCTGATACTTCACAAGGAAGTTGAAAATTTCTACATTGTCTATTCTACATGAAGGACAGTGGGAGCATGTTTCCTAGCCTAGTGCCCAGCTAGCCCTTAAGTGTCAGCTCATTCACAGAAATTCCATGCGGATACTTAATGGGGAGAAATAAGGGTGACCTGTCTGCTCCATGATAAACAAATGGTTTTGTTTACTTGCTTTAGGAGATGCAAGTAATAAAGGAACTATCTGAGGTGTGTTAAATAGAATAATTGTCTGAAAGGGAATGTTTGATATTGGCAGTACTAGACAAGGCTGTGCTGTATGTAACTGGTGCTAAGCTATGTCTTTGGAATAGATGCCCAGGACTTTGGGAAAGGCCTTCCTACACATTGGGGAGGTGTCTGCCTGTTCTGCAGCCTTTCTACCTCTTCAGTTCTAGGAAGCTCACAGACAGATAAACGGACTTCAGCAGCATCTGTGCTTAACTATCTCACTACATTCCAAGATTTCAGGTAGTTACATATTGTTGAGGCTTTGCTGGAATTTGGAAGGGTGTATTCTCAGAATAGTGTGAACTGAGAGAGCTTGCTGAGGAAAACTAGTCATGAACCAGAAAGAGGAGAACTTTCTTGGAAGTCTTCAGAAAGGGCAAGAATTCAGTGCCAGACAGCTTTGATTTGGAAAGAGCTAGTGATACTTTTTTCTGTCTGGGAAGACTGAGCTGGGGAGACTTTCTTGTAGACTGAAGCTAAATCTTACATCCTGAAGTGACTGCACACAAAGTTTGTACCCTGCATGGGTGAATTTGTTTCACATTTGTTTCAGATACCACCTGGGTTTACAAACTGCCCTGGACAACAGCAAAGAGGAATTTCAAAGATGACACTATAGCAGCAGAACAGGCAGCCAGCGATTCAGTACTCGCTATTACTCCAATATCCCTTCTTGGGAGAAGAATCTGGGTGATACCAAAGAAATCTGCATGCTCCCAGCCTCTTCCTTAATTTCCTGGCTGGGGTAGATCAGGAGGCAGCACTGAGTTCCTCACCTCTCTGGTCCTTCCTGAAAGCATTGCCCAGCCCCATAGCAAACATATAATGAATCATTCATCTTTAATAGATTATGCAAATGGAGGACATCGGATCAATGAAGATCAATATCTGCAACCATTTAATTGCCAGCAAAAACATTTTAAGAATGAGCATTATCTGAAGTCCTTTCTTGGGTAATGGCACCATTAATCCAAACATTGGATCCTGGCCTAAGTGTAGAGGAAAAATTCTCTGCCCCTCTTTCCCTGCTGCCTTTCAGGGTGTTGAGGGCTTTTTTTTTCCCTTTACATTTCCAGTTTCTGAGTTTCCCCATCATTACCACCAGTGAACAGCTCCCAACGCTAATAGTTCTGCTTTTGTTACTCTGCGCTGATTGAAATGTCGCATACAGATTGAGATGTTAGTGCTAAGTTGCCACCTGGGAGTGTCAAGCTGGGTCTGAAATGAAGTTTTCTCACTCTTGGATCCAGATGGATCAGATGGGGACGTTCTCGAACTGAGCTGGGAGTGTTGCAGGGAACAGAGTGGGGATGGCACAGGGTAGGGAGGACATGAAGAAGATTTTCTGCCTCAGCCCACAGCCTCTTTTGTGAGGCCAAATCTGTCTCCTGCTGTCCCCTTGTGGGAGTCATGTCCAAAGTGCAGTGTCCCCAGTCTTTGGGAATTCTGCTCTCATATTAACAGGCTGGAATGCATCATCTTCACTTAGGCAGAAGTACTAAAAAGAATTATTTTTATGGCACCTTTGAATCTTAAACTCTGATTTTAGGCACCTCACCTTTACATTCAGCTATGGAGATCTGCTTTCCATGAAGGAAGGACAGTACTGGTATCCTAATCGCTTTGCCCCCCAAAGACAGAAAAGTATTTCCTGTAAGAAAGGTAGATCTGCTAAATAGTAGATGAACACCATCTACTTTTGTCTTGCATATGCAAATACAGAGAAAGATGGAATAATTTTGCCACAGCTGAACCACTCTTTTCTGTTGACTAAGAAACTGTATGGCTACGAGGATCCTAGATCAAACCTGATAGCAGTAAAAGCCATTAAAAAAGTCTGGGGATATTATGTTTTCTAGACACTCCCTAAATATGCAGTTCACCTCCCCATGGTTCTCCATGACATTCTGCAGACCTCACACTGGATGTCTTTTGTATTTGGGGCAACTGTTACTAATCCTGTCCAGTCCCAAAGTTCCTGGTAGCCAAAAGTTTCATGCAACAATATGCCTTTGCTCAGTGTTTGCTGAACAAACAGCTGCCTGCTTTAGCCATGAATTGCTTTGACTTCATAGGCTATTAGCTGGGGCTTCTGCAAGAAAAAGTTGAGATACACACTCCAGTGCTCTAAATTCTGTGCCATCAGAGGACAGCTCTTCAGCCAACAGGCAACAACAGCTCTTCCCCTTGTTAACAGGACTTACACCAATTTGTCATGAGTTATTTCTCAACTTACACTGCAAGGTTTCCAGAGTGGCCACAGCAGTCATAGGGAAAGGGGGGATATACCAAACAAGGACAAGTCACTCGGGCCCTGCCAACTGCTTTAGCTACCCAAGAGGAGATGTGCAAATCTGTGGTACCAGGGACCAGTGACAACTAAAGCCTGAGAAGAAGGGCCATGGCACCAGAATATCTCCTTATGGCTCTAGACATGCACTGGGCAGGCAGTCTAACACTAGTATGAGGATGGTGTGCCCCACGACCCCAAGACAACCCTGTGCTTCTCAGGTCCTGCATGTGCCACCAGCGAAGAGGAGGTTTCTGTGGAACAGCTGCTGCAGAAATTGCCTCCTACTTCTCTGCATCCTGTTTCCTCTGCTGTCGTGCACTTGCTCTCATTTCCTACTGTCCCAGACACACCTGAGTTTAATGTGCCCATGCATGTAGGAAGGGGGAAGGCTGTGAACAAATTTCTTTTGCCAGCTTCTGTTGGAAACTCATGGGGCTTAAGGAAGAGGGAGTTTAGCAGTCACAGTTCAGCAGACCTCAGTATTTCATTTGCAAATGCCACTTCTAATTCCAGGGCTGAAAAAAACTTAAATTATTATTTCTCCCCAAGAAAACCAAGTGTGGATCATGGGTAAGCCACAACCTTCTTGTTCTCAGACACAAAGGGAAAAATCACAGTGCATATTTAGACATTTCTGTCCTCCACCAACATTCATCCCTAAGCACCATCTGGGCATGCAAGTTCCCGATTCACACCTGGGTTTGCCTGTCTTTGAGTCACACCTGGGCACCTCTAGGTGTACCCAAAACTGCCAGTACTCTGAATTTCAAGCTTCTCTTGAGCCCTTACATCCCCCACAGTCTTTCTGTCTCTTTCCATGTTTGCCACAGAGGGATATCTTGCATTAGCAGAAAAAGCAGAAGCTAATGGTGATGAGGGAAATAAATAAAAAGCTTGGTTCTGCTGTTTGGTTAGGCAGCTTACCGGTCACCACAGGGTACGTCTGGGGTCCTGACACATTTGTCCCCAGGTCTGGGTTAGCAGAGGTGGATAGACTTGATTTGACTTCATCGAGACCAGGGGTCAGAGCTGGGAGGGAGTACTCATTACCCTGGGGAAGAGAGGAGAAAGACAGCTTGCTATTGATGTGCTGGGAGAAAGAGAAGGGTGTACAGATGGGGGGGAGGAAGAGGAGAGATGCAAACCCCTGCACAGATGGAGGAGAAGGAGGAGGAAACAGAAAATGAAGTGATGAGAGGGTTGCATGGGTTGGGGGGGCTTCCTATGATGAACTGTTTCACCCACCAGTGTGCCACTGTGAGGGGGGAAAAGGGGTGAGGATCGGGCCCGTTATCTGTGGTATATCTGAGCCTTCATTCAGTGCTGTGGGGATGAGGGTGGCAGCCTGTGCTAGCCCAGGGGAGAAGAAAGTGGAAATCCGTGTCCCCTCCTCTTGGCTGTATGGAGGCAGGAGGTGTCTGCCCTGGTGACAAGGACAGCTGGGGCAGAGGGCTGCAGTGACATGACTGGGACAGGCAGGCTGTAGGAAGCAGCCAGTGTTGGCCCACTGTAGCCAGGCTCTCTGCTGAGTGTCTGCCTCCCCTCTGCTGTTACCTCTGTCCTAGCTCTTTAAAAACAAAGAAGCCTCATCGCCTGCCTCTGTCACTCTGTGCATTGGGGTATGAAATTGGGGAGGGGGGAGCCACATGGCTAACAGAAGGGTGGGAGGGGGAGAGCCATTGAATCTGAAAGGGTGTCCTGTCCGAAAGGCTCCAGTAATTGCCTTTTTATTGTGGCAGCCTCTGGACCAGACGTGTGAGGTGGAGAAACCGGGAAGGCTACAAAACAGCAGGAAAAGTTGCTCTGATTAATATTACGTTAAATTAAAACTGATTTTCTGCTCTTTCTTCTCCGTTTTTTACCATGTGCTTCCCCAACCCCCTTCCCACATCTCTCCCTCCTCCAGTGGGCTCCCTGCACACTGCCCCCTCCCCGCCCCTGTCCCTGCTTGGCTAGGACTGCCTAGTCATTTCCAATTCCTTCTCGTATTGATCTTCCTGTAGAAATCAGTTTTGTAATTAGCTGCAAATTAGGCCTTCTACCGGGGGTGAGCCTGCCCCCTGATTTATCACCAGAGTAATTCGCTGTGATCGGAGAGAAATTAAAATGAACTCAATTAGGCTTCGGATTTGCTTTATGGGCCCTGCTCAGAGTTTCAGGGGGAAAAATGACTGTGCTGGTGCTTAATAGTCTAATGAAAGTAAATAAAGGTTATTCATTGTAATAAACCCAGGGACTCTGGGATGGAGGGAGTCCACAGCCAGCCTCTCCTTCTCTTCCTTTGTTGGTTTATGGCTTGGGGCGGTTTAAAAAGACTTTTGATTTTCATTTTATTAAGACAAACAGCTTTTGGGATAAAAGGCTGGGGGAGCGGGGGAGTAAGGGAAAGGGGGGCAGAGCTGCAGAAGTATGGAAAACTGGAGATGGGAGTCAAGTCTCAGCTTTGGGCCATGAAGGAAAATCTTGGTTAAAGCCTGTCCCTGTGGCGTTTACCAGCGTGATCCGAAAGTGCAGGAGTTTCCATTCAATGCTGTGTGCCAGTGAACATGCATGGCAGTGTGTGTGTTCATGGCAAGAACATGCTCACATACCTGCACGTGTGTGTGCAGAGGGAAAGGTGAACATGGGGATTTAGGGGGAGCACAGTGTACCTATATACAGTGAGTTCATGAGAGGAGGCAGAGCTTATGTATACACGTGCATCAGCGCCGTAATACATTACAACTAGAAAGTGCTGTAAAATGTAAATGTGATGTATGTGCAATAACAGGTCAGTGTACCAACAAGGGGTGAAGAGGGGGGAGAGTGATTTCAGTGAGGGAATCTCCCTGCCATCATCCTATGGGCGCCTGTGGGTCCCCATTACCAGGCCAGGCCCTCACCTGCTCAGATTTGATGTGCTCTGATGTTTGAAAGACGTCAGGGTAAGAAGGACGCTCAAAAACTCGATCTAAAGCTTCCAGCTGCTGCTGGGTGAAAGTGTCGCCACGAAGGTGCTTCCGCAAACTGTCCACGCTGCTCTGGGAATCTCCATTGGGAACTGAGCCCTCGGATACATCTGCAGGGCACAGACAGAGAAAACGGGGAGTTAGCACCACCCTGGCTTGGATCAGCAAGGGATGTGGGACAAGGACAGAGTGGGAAAGAGCAGGGCCCTCCACCTCCACCCAGGGAGCTGTGCTGATCCTGTGGGAAGGGGAGGCTGCAGGGACCCAAGGGAAGCCCCCTCCTGTCTGCTGGAGTGGCCAAGCAGCTCCAGCGGGCTCTGTGGGACTCTCCTGCCCAGGATGAGTGATGCTGTGGAGAATGGTGCTTGGCTCAGTGATGAGTTTTGGTTCCGCTGATTTTTAGTGTTTAAAATTGCCAAATCTCCTTTGCTGAGCATAAAATAGGAGCAAAGCACAGCGATTAGCATCGCTAGAAGGCTGCTGGAGAAGCAGCTCACAGAGAAAACAAAGTTGCTGAGGGTAGACCTGTACTGTAGAGGGCTGAGGAAGCCTGGAGAAAGGGCTCTCTTACAGCTTGGAAGGAAGTCAGTATCTGTTGTAGCAACCCAGTCCCAATAGAAGTTATATCTCTGTTATAATTTCCTTCTCATCTGATCTTGTCCTGTCATACCCCAGATGAGTCTTTCATCCCCATCATATAACAGGAATGATTCTGTTTCTGACTCCATGTTTCAACAGAGAAAAGTCTCTCCCTGTGGGACAACTGTCTGATCCAACATATGTTGGCTTCTGTTATGATCTCCTACATGTAACTCGTGATTTATCACAACCCGTATCTCTGTTATAAAACTCCCTTCAAAAATGAGATGAATCTTTGCCGGTCCTCCTTCTTATGCAGAATGAATTATTGTAATACAAAATCTAGTCCTACTTAGTGGGAATCAGCCTTCCTGGTATTCCTTTGTTCTTAGTAGGAAAAAAGCCTTTTTTTTGGTAGAAGCATTGCCAGAGTGCATCTCTGTGCCTGCAGCAGCCCTCTAACACAGTCCAATCTCACTGCAGTACCTCCTGCCATGTTCCAAGTGTCTCTATCTCTGTTGTGCCATTCCACGTCTCTTACAGCCTACTCATCCTCTTTGAGGTGATTCCATTATAAATGCCCTGCCCCATCCAAAGTGAATCTTTCTGTATGATAAACCATCTTATCACCCACCTGGTTTTGGTTTTTTTCCATGTTATCCCCCAACTCAAATGACGTGCATTTATCTCAGTTATAACCCCTTTTTATCTGAAGTGATCAAGTCTCCTGCTATTAGCATCTGTCACATCCAAGGTGAGTCTGTCTGTTATAACCTCCTGTCCCAGCTGAAGTGAATCTTCCTTTGTCATAATCCTTCATCTCATCTGAGGCAACTCTGCTCATTATAATCTTTTCCAACTGTGCTGAGTATCTTTCTGCTGTCACCTCTCAGCCTAACTTTGGTAAGACTGGTTATAATCCCCTGTCTCATCCATGCTGATATACCTCCATACTCTCCATGCTGAATCTCTACCTACTGGGCGTCACCAGACGCAAGTCTGACTGTCTTATCACCCTCTTGCGTTGTGATTACCTTCCTGCTTTTTCACTATTATTCCTCATACTTCAAACTTTCTTGGTGGCTTCCAGTCTGTGAATCTCAGAAACTTGCTGTCTGTCACTACAAAGTGGTTGAGGAATCCGTAGAGACCTTTTCCCTCTTCCATGCAACTGTGAGGTGCTCACGGGCAGATGATGCTCCCAGGAGCCTGGGATGGCATTCACTGCACAATGGCCAGGACCATGCCACTCTGCCATTTCATCTTTTATCTTGTGGATGGAGCCAAGATAGGTATTTTCCTGGTGCAGTTAATGCCCAACTGGTGGCCCAGAGTTATAACTGAGCCTGCTGCCTTCTGGCTATGAGATATATCCGTTTATAGGTGATTATATGATATGATATAATCAATAGTACATTATATACAGTAACATAGTACAGTACCACTCACAAGACCATAGAAAATATTACGTATTGATTTGTCCCAGCCCGCAGCCTTCCCTCGAGCAGCCCCTTCTCTCTTTCTTTTCCACCCCTAGCCAGAGCAGGGCTGTTTACTGACGCTGATCCCTGGCATTTTCTCCTCAGGCTTATTTGCACAAGGGAAAATTCTCAAATTCCTGAAAGCTGGAGTTCATGACAGGTTTGACTAAGAGAAAACAAAGCAATGACCAGGCTTGGTGGACTGCACACTGTGTGTGTCATTGCAGTTTTCATGTTTTAGATGGACTGGGCTGTTACTGCAAGGGGTGGCTTTCAGGAGGACAAGGGTAGCTCGAGGCTCACATTCCCAATTCCAGTAGGCACTTCTCTCTGGTCCTCCCTGCTGAAAGCTGGCACAGAACATCTGGGTCCAGGCTCAGAAAAAAAAAAGTGTGTTTCTGTATCAGTGCTTGTCTCAACCTGTCTGCAGCCTGTGAAGCTATTTGCCTTTGAGGATTTTTTCACGTGTCAGTCAGTGTGCATGACTGTGCACACCATGATGCTAATACATGTGGGTATTTTTGCAGTAGATCATTATTCTGGTATTTTTCAGATTCTGCATCACTGTACGTGCCTGAGCAGTCATTTATCTGCAGTGGCTAGTTTAGGGTATATTTGATTTTCAAGGATGGCAGCACTACACTCTGCATGGTGTTTGGTGTGAGGGGATGGGTGTTCCCATATATGGTAAAACTTCCATTGATTGTCATTAAACCAGATTTTACCCTTAGTGAGATGTCCTAGGTGGTTACACAAATCAGCACACACATGCACATGTATTTGCCATTCCTGTCTGCCTGCAGAGCCCTGTGCACACGTGTCTCCTGTGTGTGTGCAGGCCATGCCTTTGTGTGAAGAAGCTGAAACCACAGTTTTCCCAAGTCGCTGTAGGAGTCTCTTTTCCTTCATTTATTCAGGGGCCCTTCAGATCTTGACAAATCTGTCACTCTAAATTTGCGAGAGATTATGGTGCTCTCTCCCTAGCACAGAGAGATGTGATATATGATATCTGCTGCCCCTATTGATTGCCTGATCTGGTGGCAGAGGGCTGGCGAAATGAACTTGAAATGAACATCATGCCTCAACTCATTGTGCGTATAATACACTGCTTAATCCCACATTTTTCAGCCGCTATGGAATTCAATTGATCAATCATGTCCCTCTGATAGTACTGTTTTAGGGGTTATTGCTGCTCTGCTCACTGACCTTTTTTTTTATTTATTTATTTGTGTGTGCACACGCATATAAGTGTGTATGTGTATTTGAGAAACTCAGGACTAGCTGATAAGAAAGGATGTGTATAGTCAGTGGGAAACGAAAGAAAAGGATGAAGGGAAGAGGAAGAGAAAGAGAAGGAACAGGGTTAGATAAGAAATCAGAATGATCAAAGCAAGCAAATAGATAGGGAGAGGTGGAAAAGTTGTAAGGAGAAAGGCAATGCTTTAGGTGGGAGTTCTGGATATGGGGCAGGGGAGGGGGGTTGGCACTCTTCCATGGCCTAGGCTTTAAAACCTACAAAAGAAAAGAAACTTTTGACAGAGGCCTGTGGGCTACCTCAAGGTGGACCTTGTCTAAACAGCTTGCAGTAATATTGGACTTCATAATGGTAGGGCACACAAATCTCAAACTTCACAGAGCAATAACATGAGCTGTGCATATGGATTTTACTTATGAAGTGGAGAAAGTTTCACAGAGATGATCCTGAAAGATGGATTTATGTGTCTTCTGTTGCTAACACTGAGACACTCAGAGTCACAGATCATTATATTTTCTTCAAAACCAAAGGTCTGTAAATCCACTGTGTTTGTTTTCTGGTGTCAAAACCTGTAGAAGATATGATTTAATTTTTTTCCCTGAAACTGCAAGGGACAGACACTTATATCTGGTTTTAGATCAAAGTTGCAATTCTCATCTAAGCATATGACTCTGTGCATTACAATATTTGAGGCTTCTCCTTATAGTCCACATCACAAATTATGGGACCTGACAACTGGATGTGAGTACAGGTGGCAGTAAGGAGCAGAGAGGACTTCAGGGAAGAGATAGGCTTTATCAAAGAGTGATGGGTGAAAGTAAAATAAGGGCTTATGGGAAAGTTTGGGTTCAGAAAGATTAGCAGATCCCATGAGGAATGGCACTGTGGTGGGCAACAGTCACTTCAGCTGATGACAGTGCTACGAGTAAAAGTTTAGAGGATGGGGATTTGCCAAGAAAGCAGTTCTTGGAATTGGGTGCTGTGGTGAAGCAAGGCTTCAGCTGCAGGATGAGTCTGGGGATGCCACCTAGGTAACTGTGCTAGCTGCACCATTAGGAAGCATCATCACCCTTCCCAGTTCCCTCTTTACTGGTGAAGGAAACTCTGTGGTACTGTGACATGGGGACACCCCTCTCTTAAATCAGAAGAATCTTAATAAACAGCTTGAGAGGTCAGTGTGTCCCTCACAAGAGCACATGATTGCTGTCAGCATGATCAGGACTGGCCTTGCACATGTGACAGGAAACATCTCGCCTCCCGAGAGGCTGCCGAGGGAGCGCACACAGCCAGTGTTCAGCACAAACTTTCAACACAAGACACAGAAATGCTCCACGGGTGTCACAAAAGTATCCTGACAGGTAACAAGGAAATGCTGTGCCAGAGGACACGGAAACAACCTTAAGTACATCTGGCACAAGGAATATGCCTGTTAAATAGGTCCAGAACAAAGAGAAGTTCTCAGGTCTGGAAGCCACAAAAAAAAACATCACATACAAGTAGCACAAAGCAGTATAATACTGTTACTTCCCTGGCTACAGGTGACAGAGAGTACCCTTGCTCAGGGTGGAACAGGGCCACCTCAACAAATAATTCAGAAGTATTGCTGACATAGGAAGACCTTTGTGGCACAGAAACATGCAAGAAGGTCATGAGAAGCTGTGGAGCTGGCACACAAACATGGAAATACTGTTCTCTTTTGGGGCAGGGGATGCTACTGCCTCCATGACGTGTCTGCCTGCTGCCTAATGGGGCCTCAATCTCAGCTCAGGCCTCACAGCACTACCAATAAAAATCATAGTCATAATAAAAGCAAATGTGACTGGCATGAGAACTGCCAGCCAGGTGACACAGCAGAACCCATCTAATTGTCAAAGCCTCCAAGGGAAACGCATCTGTCTAAGGCAAGGGTGCTGAGCTGGCTGCTGAAATGCCATCCCTCTGCACCAGTGAGGCGACCCTGTCCTTTCCTGCAGCCTGCCTTTGTCACTGTCCCCGCTGGGGTGCTTAACCTGGAGCAGCCTTGTCCCACGCTCTGGGCACTCGCAGCTACATGTGCTGCCCTTTTCCAAGTCACTCTTTGTGTTAAGACTGCTCTTCCCCTTTATCCGATTTCCCTTCTCTTTTTTCCCCCTCTGATGTGTTCGGTGTCCCCATGCTGCCCGGGCCTGTCAGGCAGCTTTCCTGAACGTCCCGGGGGGCCTTTCCCCGCACTGCTAGTTGTTGCAGTTTCAAACTCAATTGTTCTCTTCGGTACTGAGGCAAATGGAGTCATTAATTACCTTCTATCGGCCAGGCCGAGTTCAGAACGCGATCGATAGCCAGTGCTTGTCATTCACAGCAGCCAGCCCTGCGCAGACCCTCACGCTGCATTCGGCACAGGTCCAGGAAGGAGCCCAGTGCTATCAGACCCAGGCTTCAGACCCTGGCATCAACTCCTTCTGGGAATAGCAGACCACCTGCATCTGTGTCTAAGCTGACCCTCAACCAAGGGAGAGATCAAGGACAAAGCCCTTAGCTGAGGGAGCAGATCACACATTTTCACATAGTCAGAAGTACTGGTGTCCCGGTTTGCACAAGCTGATCAAGTCTGGCTATCGCAATGTTTCTAGAGACTCTGTTTGCATCCTCAATGATTATTAAACTAATACTGTACTCCCCACAGTAGGGACAGGGGCAAGGACTGGCAGCCCTAATCTGGCAATCTTTTTACCTGTGTAACTTTCTTGCCCTACTCAGTAGGGTTTGGAAAAGGCAGGCTGTAAAATTTGGCTTACATTTCCTTCCAGAAGAATTTTTGCAGCCTTTTGGGCAGTGTGAAAGAAAGTGTCATCTCTAGACAGGTTAGTTCTGTATTTCAACACATAGTAGTGCTGCAAGAATTGTCAGGGCTTTGATTGTGATAACTGTACTGATGGGGAGAAAGATGAACTCAAATTCAGATGGAAAGCATCCCAAGTGAGTGCAGGATAGAGATGACAGAGCATGGAAGGGGCTGACAAGGTTTAGCAGTGCACAGAGAAGGAATATTATCAAGGATCTACACTGTGATAGTGAACGAAGATACGGTGCAAGTTCAGGTTATGTACAGTATCCTGTAGAAAGAGGGATAGTGGGAGATGCGTGCTGGAGGAATGTCACCTCAAGAAAGTGTATCAGCCTTTGTGAAGTCTGCAGTTGTTCAGATTGCTGTGTCTATTTGACTCAGAGGAGTCCACAAGCCTGAATCGGGGTATGCAAATTGATGGTACTGTGCTGGTCCATGTGTGTCTGTAATTCATGTCAGTGACACATAAACTCTGTGTATTTGTTACTTACACACTCAGGCTCAGAGCAGAAAGGTTCAGAAACAAAGAGATTTTATGTTTTGAAATGAGGGTATATCTCAGATGAGGAATCAGTGAGCAAGGAAGGCTGCTTATGCAGGGAAGTGAGCATCCCAGACCGAGGAAGAGTGAGACCTATGCCAGCACCTGACAGCTGGGGGCCTACAGTGCTTTTAACACAGGGGTTGTGTATGACAGAGTACCTCAGATAAAGCAGGGATGGGCCATGCAGCTTTAATGCAGGGCTTACATGAGCAAAATGGCAATGCTCAATGAGAATGTAAATTAAATGAATTGTGTGTGCAAATATGTAATGAAGTGTGTACGCAGATCTGTCTTGGATTATCATGGGAGCATGCAATTGTGCATTTAAGGAAGTGAGTATGTGTATGTGTATGAAAATCATATGTATTTACTACAGCATCTAAGTGTATGATTGAAAATTTGGCCCAATGCTTCTGGGAAACTAAGTCTGCACAGTCTTAGACTGCAAGTAGCTGCTCAGATGTGTGTACAGCATGTACTACAGTGTGTGTGGGTGTGCAGATGAGGCGTGTTAGCCTGGGTGGTCAAAGCTGGTGGCTTCTGTGCAAGCAGTCACTGCAGCTTTGTGACCTTTGAGTATGCTGGAGGTGAGTGGACGTAATCTGCTCTTGGTCAGGTTGTTGAGAATCCACGACAATTCCCTTACCTCAGAAGAGGCACTGGGGATTTATAGCATTGTAATGAGGGACAGAGTGTGGGTCCAATATCTCTTAATAGCACTATTAGGCTTGACTGTTAGCCAGATAGAAATGCAGCTGCCTCCAGGACCCAGTACACTCGCTTTGTTTATGGTGGTGGAGTAGCAAGCAGCACTGTCACACAGCAGGCCAGATCCTCAGTTAGTGTAAATGTGTAAGTCTCTTATATTCAGTGATTATACTGATTTACACATCCTGAAAGTTATCAGAAGGGTTATCCTGATTTATGCTGTTGTGGTGTCCACAACATTGCCTTTAGTGCAGAACCCTCAGGGAGACCTGCTGCTGCAGGAAAGTAGGGCGCCAGGAGCTATGCTGTTCCCTCTGCCAGGACCTAAGCATGACTTACCTCCCTTCTCTCATCTTCCTAAGCCCATTTGTTGGGGAGCTAATTTTTGGCAGGATCCCCCTTGGTGAGCACATAAAAAAGGGTGGCTTTTATTAGCTCCAAAGGACAGAAGCAACGCAAAAAAATTACATTGCATGGAGCCCTAACTATGCTTGTTTAGAGAAACTGCTTGCATTTATGAAGTCTTTGGTGCGGAAAGCAGGGTTGCAAATGACTGCATCAGAGCGACAGTAAAGGCCATTAATTTCCTGTTATGTTTTCCTGTGTTGGGGGCTTTATTAATTTAATTTTACACTGTCGAACAACAGCGAGCGCTGACACCGCCACACTCGGAAGGTTTTTTTTTCTCAAGCAGTGCTTTGCCTGACATGCAAATCAACACTGCTATCAGGACCTCTAGAGACAAGGAGGGAGCATAGAGCTGGGTTGTCCCCATCAAGCCCTATCTCCCAGTTTCTGGGAGATCCATAAGATTCCAGTGGAGCACACTGGCACCTGAGAGGCCACCAGATCTGGATCAGGCCATGGACATCTCTAAGGCACAGTCTAGAAAATATGAATTCCTCTTTACCCTGCTGGGTTCCATTGGCTTGGTCCTCCACTAACATGCCTCTTCATACCACCTTTCCTTCTATTTCCCTTGCTCTAGACTTTTCCTTCCTTTCATTCCACCTCATCTTCCCCTCATACACCCTTTTACCTTAACCTCACACGTCAAAGGAGGCTGTGCCTGCCCCAAGCCAGATGCTAGTGAATCATGTTATTGGAAGCTCTTCTGAGTCAGCACTAAACCAGTGCTCAAGCAGAGTGTTTTTAGAGCTGCCATTTT
The DNA here is from genome assembly GCF_003259725.1 of Athene cunicularia. Lineage (NCBI taxonomy): Eukaryota > Metazoa > Chordata > Aves > Strigiformes > Strigidae > Athene > Athene cunicularia. Next base: position 5,000,237 of record NW_020799105.1, read on the forward strand.
TGACGTGCCATAAAACAAAGGCTCCAATCACTCAGAGTCATTAAAATTCCCATGGCATTTTTTGAAAGAGTGCAGACATTAACGTGGCTGTCCTGAACAAAATCCAGCCTGAGTGATTACCCACAGCATATCTTAATTCTCCTGTGGTTTCATTTGGACATGGCACAGCAAAATTCCACTGTTGATGCTCTGTATTGTTCAACATCTGCCATGGTCCACCCGAGAGTCAGCCACATTTCAGTAGTAAATGAGATCTTAAGAAAGGGAAGGTTAATAAACAGTGTATGATACAGGATGAGTAATTGTAAAATGCCATGCAATAAAATAGCTAAAGGCTTGTGATATGCAGCAATCTGCTTGTACTGTCCTGATGCAAACTTTTTTTTTGAATGCTCATTCCTGTAATAACTGAAAATCATTATTAGAGTAATTTGGGATCTTTCTGCATGAGCCCATGTAAAAGCCCTTATTGGTATATGAAGGGGCCTATACTGATACAACCTCTATAAGATGTATGTTGGAGATACATTCCAAATTGTAAGAGGTAGTCCCCAAACAAGAGGGGACCCAGTCATGGGTAGCAATCAGTTTCACAAACAAGAGAGGGCTGTGCAGAGAAGACCCATAAGTATATTTGAGAATTAGCTAGTGGGGTATTTTTTTTTAATTTGCTGGGATTTAGTAAAGTTGTCCCAAACTCTAGAATAGTTCTGATCTGCTTGGAAGGTCAGCTTCTCTGTTCAAGGCCTACCTCTTGCCACACTAGATGCTAAAAGCCAAAGTAAAAAACCATCTAATTTTGGAAACCAAGCATGGAAGTGTTCCTGTCCTTTATAACAGTCTTTTCTAAGAAAGGACTAGAAGGTACTCAAGACTTGATGGACATTTCATACACAATAACCACCTCATTAGGGTTTAAACATATGCCTACAAACCTCTTCTGATATAGATCCCCTAGCATAAAAGCAGAATAATACCTCTGAGCTCCCAAAAAAAGGCAGAGCCAGTGAAAGAAATCCTGGCCTACTCCACATCCAAATGGAAACACTGATACCCAGTTCCTGTTCTGGCACTGTGCTCCTGTGTGTTTTCCTGTAGCTGTTGGTCTGTGTGGGAAGAAGACTTTGTACCTCGAACCTGATGGGATGTAAGCAGTAGGATGCTTGGATGGATGAAGGAAAAGTAAAGGAGAAATGTGGACCTAGGCATTAATTTTAGGGCCCTTGACAAAACTCTGACAATTTAAATGGCCTTAAAATGGGCATGAATTGCATTTGACACCTATTCAAAGTGGCCTTTATTTTATCTGATTGATGTATGGAAAAATCACCTTCAGAATTATGGATGCAGACAGACAGAAGACAGACAGATATGTCTGCTATGTCTCAATAGATAGTATCTGTAACTGCTTCTTTCAGGCCATCTACTGTTAACACAGTTGTCCCCCATATGCAAAGTCTTACAGCTTAGCCTAGCCTCTGCAAGCCAACACAAAATGCAGTTTGTTTCAGGTCTTGCTTGGCAGCTACAGAGGTAGCTGGAGGAAATCCAGTACTCCCTGAAAGGGTGTTAAAATGTTCACAAACTGTATTTTTCTTTAATACAAGTTCTTATGGCAAAATTAAGCACACTAGTTTTTCTCTTTCTCTCCCCTCCACTTGAGTCACCTCCCTGCACCTCATCTATCCAGACAAGATTCTCACAGGCTAATCACTTGGTGAGATCTTCCCCCTGGGATCCAATGAAACAAGGCTGGAGGATCTGATTCTATCACTTAGGGAAGCAAAGAGCTCCTGCTTTCCTTCCAGACAGCAGCAGCCCTCATTTTGGGAGGAGGAGGGATTTCTCTCTGGCCCTGTCTGAGAACAAGGTGCTTAGTGTCTTCCTTTAGCACAAGAAGACACCCCTCTATAGGAATGATTTACATCTATGAACAGCAAGCGATGCTTAACATTACATTGCAGTAGACTTGGGAGTGCAGAGATAGCCAAATTAGGAGCTAATTGGTGCACTGGGGATTGAATGTTGGGCCCCCTTGGCTGCTGGGATGTGATCAGAGAGAGAGAGAGAAAGAAAAGGAGAGAGCAGGAACCATCCTCTGCTGATGCCTCTCTAAAGGTTGGGATTCCTGAGGCCACTGCTGTCTAGTGCTGTCAAGGTCAGCAGGTTCGGGTTCACTGAACGGTCAGGATGGCTTGAATTACTGGCACTGCCTGCCGATTCCTCCGCTGATCGTGAGCAGTCTTCCAGTGCTGGCTGCGGGATGCTGCTCCCTGGCCATGTGCTGTACACGGTGTGGGGCACAGGGAATGTCAGAGAGGCAGATGCTCTTGTTAAAAGGATAAGTTTTTAGGAAGATTTAAGCAGCCAAGGAAATACTGAAGAAATGCACATACTCTATGTGCTGAGCATGTGGTGACCAGGCTTTCAGAAACAGCAGTTTTGATCTGTTTTTCTTTTACCTGGAGAACTGTCCCCTGAAAACTTCTGCCTTCCATGTAAGTTAGAAGAATGGCTCGAACAGGGCCTATGAAACCCTTATGGGGAGAAAAACCTGTTGGAGAAGATTTCTGTCCAATTCTATATAGGTGGAATGATTAGTGAGAAAAGACTAATGTGTGAGTCTTTATGTAAACCACACTGCTAGGACATTTTCTCCCCAAACACATGCAGCTGTGTGACCAGGCTAAAAGGCGGGTGTAGCCAGGCATGTTCTTACAAGTTTGTCTGCAGAGAGCACCAGAAGGTGGTCAGAAAACTGCCTGCCAGTGTGCACCCCAGCAGGCAGGCTTGGAGCCACTGGAAGGGACCTCACTGGAGCAGGTGGTGAGAAACTGTCTTCAGGGGTGTGAGTATGCACAGGCAGACTGCTAGTGTCACATATGTGTGTCTGGGTGTCATCAACATGCAGCTGAGTGCCTATGTGTGTGTGTGTATGTATGCAGAATGTACCCATATGCTATCCAAGCATCCATAGCAGCAGTGATAGTGAAAGTAAGCATGTGAGAAAGAGCACAGCAGGAGAGAGCAACAAAAGAGAATTGGGAGAGGATTTGGGACTGTGTGGAAGTAGTGTCTGTGTCTTCAACAAGAATGTCTCCACAGGCATCACTGACTGGCTTTCAGTGAAGCTGCGCTACAGAGAAATCTGGCTCTCTCTGTCTATAGGCTAGAGTGCTTATTATTGCTTCTTATTCTGAGGTTTGTTGTGTACGTCTGTGAGACAGTTAGCTCCTGGGTACAGTCAGCTACATCTGCCTATAGCTATGTATACAAAACTTTCGTTCTCACGCCTCTGCATCTGCCTACCATGCACATTTCTACACCTGGAGGAAACTCAGGGTAATGCTGAGAATGGAGCTGCAAGGAGCTGCCCATACCTGATGCCCATGCATGAGGCCTCTTGTGCAGCACTCTCGGGGCTCAGCAAGACATGGAAGACATCAGGGTTAACATCATGCAATCTCCGCTTTGAAAGCGAAGGCACCATCTCCTCTAAGCTCAGCACAGGTATTCTGAGCAGGTTCTCTGTGTGGCCTGGTCCCTGTGCATTAGGAAGTACATTGTGCCTACCGTCACCTCTGCTCAACTCCCCTCCCAGTTCCCTCTTCCACTGCAGAGCAAGGGGTTCTAGCAAGAAGGGTCAGGGACAGTGCCCAGTAATCGTGCTGGTTTACATTAATGAGATACACACAGTGTAATCCAGCAATGGAGTCAGTTCTACAAAAGGAGGTAATAGCAGGCTGCCATGAACAGAGCAGCTCAGGTAATTGGTTTATCTATCTAGAAGCAGTAGTAGCAATCTCTGCACAGACAGAGTAGCAGTAAAGTCTCTTCCTTAAGGCTATTTCCTTTGTCTTTTCAATTGCTTGCACATCCATGTGAGATAGAGAGAGAGAGAGGAAGAGAGAGAGAGCTAGAGAGAGAGAGGGAGAAATGTTAATTTGTGAATTAATGGCTTTTCTCAGCGGAATTGTAAATTCAAATGTCACCTCACAGGGTGACACTATGCTGGGCTGCTGAAGAAGCAATGATAAGATTCCCCCCCCATCCTCATGCCGACATATACCCATGCCCCTCCCCTCCCTGAAAGATAGCTACGGAGTGGAACATGCTACTTTTAATTTGCAATAACACCACAGTAGAGAGATGCAAGAAAGACTGCTTTCCGACCCTCCCTTCCACAAGCCGGGCCACATCTTTCCCTTTCCACCTCTGCCTTCTTCCACCCCCTCTTCAACCCCTCCCATTTTAAACCGAGTCCAAGACAACACATTAACTCAACTCCCCCCACCCCAAACTAATCAAAGGATGAGCTAAGGGAGGGCTCTTTAGAACGGATGCCTCTGCAACCCTCTCCTCTCCTGCAATAATCAGGTGAATTAATGACCATGAAGTTAAAGTGAGCACTGATACTCAGGCGTTGTGCAGCGTAGGGGAGAAAGCCTTCATTGTTTTCGAGCAGGAGGCGGGCAGCAGCAAGGGAGATTCATGGATGGAGATTGAATATGCAATTTTCTTTCACCTTGCCAAGAGCTGCCCCTGGGCTGTGCCTGGCCTAAATTTTTTTTTCCTCTTGCCATCTCTGCCTTATTCGGCCCTCCCACCTCCCTTCCATTCTTTCCAGAAAATTACCTTCAAAATTGATTTCCACTTTTACAAACAAATATAATGGGAACATGAGGGGGGAAAAAAATCTTGGGCTGTGATGAATTAGGGCTGTCAGGTGCTTCCAAGTCTCCTTTGTTTTTGTTTTACTGCCCATTAGGTTCTTTGTTTTTCCAGCAACTGGGAATGGTGCCCCTGCCCACACAGTCCCTGTGGTCCATGGCTACCATCACAGGATATGTCCATCACCTGATGTCCTCACTGTGTTATCCCTGCTCTCCATCACTGTGATACAAACAGCCACTGCTAACAGACTGACCTAGCCCTTCACACCAGGATGCAACTGATCTCCTCATGGAGACACTGCATGTCCTACCCTGCTGGTGACCTGGCTCCTACAGCCATGCTACAGGTCCATTGATTAGCCTCTGGTCTTCACTCTGCTCCTCCTGTTCTCCTTTGCCTTATTCAGCTGCTTCTTGATGGAGGTTTCCCAGCCCTCCCTGTTCTGACAGATCAGCCTGGGTCATCAGCATGTCATCTTGATCCCTGTTGTGGCTCAGTGCCATGTCACCTTGATTACATAGCAGTATTGCCCTTATGTCTCATTGCCAGGTCCCAAAACAGTGTCATCCTTATCTCCCACTGTCATGACACCCTGATCCACTGTTATGCCAGTCACCAACAGCCCTCTAAAATACCATTTGCCTGCACATTGCCAGCTATTCCTGATGCCTTTTGCAGTTTATTCTGTCACCCACAGTGCACTAACCAGGGATCGTCATTAAACCAGGCACCATGCTCCCTCTGACTCCCATACTCTTTACATCCATAAAAAAAAATGTAAGTCATCTCCCTGAATGCAGGCAGACCCAGTGTACAACTCAGCTAGAGTGACCAAGAAGATCCAGAGAGAGATGAGCACCAGCAAAGCTAGGGAGCATCCTCTGCACAGGTGCAGGCAGAAACCCTGGGAGGACTTGTAGCTGCCTGTCTCCTGCTGACACATTAGCTGCAACAGTCCTCCCATGAAAAAGTCAAAAAGTGGAATGAGATCTAACCACAGACTAAATACCCATAAATAAACAGTCAGACAAGCACACTTCCATGGCACTCACACAAATAAACTTAAAGAAAAGCTCTGTGCATAAGTAAGACTCACAAAATGTAGCCAATAGCATTTAAAGACACAAGAATGCAAATTGGGACACAATGGTACTAATGCAGGTGCATGTCAATTAAATGTAATTTCTGAATAAACAACTTACAAAAATATACATACACTAACTAAATTAAAACCTGGAACTCAAAGTAATTTCCTTAAATTCACATATACAAAATTAAATCATGTAAACAAATACAAACTATTTACATAAATAAATAACCTTCACACAGGCAAGAGCAACCGAGATATATATACAACATACACACAAATATATAACCCCAATGCAAATACACATCTGTACAAACTCTATACAGAGGTGCACAGCACTAACAGGCTACATATTCATATCCAGCAACCACAAAGATACAGTGATACTCCATGTATGTAACAACACATACACACAGAATATACATACAAATATACAACATTCACATATATGCTCAAATTGTGAATACAAATACCTGGCATTCATATAAATACATAGCACTAATACTGAGCTATACATGCCCAGACATCCATATGATCCACAGTATGCATTCTCCTACGAGGCAATATTATACACAGCTTAGCATACACATTTTCCAGGTCTCTGTAGGCATGCACAAAAATTCGGGTCCAACCTGCCACTCACCCCAGTACATAAGCACAGATAAGTAGACACCAGTGATCCTAACACAGAAATACAAAAAACCAAACAGGCGTGCATTCCTAGAGACACAAATACACAAGCAGAGATGCACACAAATACAGCTGAAGCCAGACCAGCTTGTCTTCAGATAGTACCAAACCCTGCCAAACTAAGCAGCAGTATAAGCTTTAGAAGCAGAGCATTCTGTCCAAACTGCTTTTCTGTGATGTAAGCTATTAACTCTCCCTTACCTGAAGTCCTCCTGAACAATGCGTACCCCCCAAACTCCCAGGGCGTGTCCAGGCACACACATGCACATGAACTGTTTCTTTTGCTTATAGACTGACCTCCAGATTCGTGGTGCAACAGCCCACATTTCTGACAGTGCTGTACTGCTTATTCATTGTCCTCTCCTTTATCCAGTTCCCCCTCCTCTTTTTCCACACATACTCTCCCTTTTCTGATCGTCCTCCTGCAGTTTATTTAGAGAGGTTCAGGATGAGTAGCAGGTGCCTTTCTTATTGTCCTCCTAGGAGTCTTACCAGCCAAAGATCCTCAGGAGGGAGAAGTGGGTGGCTGCTGAGAATAAACTCCCTCTTCAATTTACATTTTCATCTAGAATGGAAGGGAGTGTTACCTACACTTGTGTGTATAGACACAATGAGTCTGAACATCTCCTGTGACCACTGCTGTTTGCTCCAAGCTGACAGCCACTGGAAACTCAGCGACACTGCATGAAACAGCACAGTCCCAGGAAAAGCAGGAGGAACACTGTGAGAGTGTGAAACACTCCAGAAACCGCTCACCCTGTGTGCACAGCCATGAACTGCTGGGTCCACACCCCACAACTGTGATGGTTGGAACAGGGGGTTAGCACCTGAGGCAGTGTAACTGCATCTGTCTCCAGTGTCATTAAGACTAGTGCTGACCTGCAATGAAGCAATCATACAGAATAACGCAAACACATCAGCTGTGGTTACAAGAAATCACAGCATGAAGCAATGTAGACAGAAGTGCTCGTGTCACCTGCAGGTGTGCAAATGCATCTTGTTGTCTTCAAGAACACAACAGTTTTGGGAGAACGCTAATACACCTAATATGCCCAGAGAAGAGCATACATCAGGTGGCCATACAGCCAAGTGGAATGATTCACTCATACTCCTCGCAAACATACGCAGGCAGTGTAAGAAAATGAATGTATTTCCCTACAGGACAGTTAAGGGCTAGTCCTCTCTGCACTAGTACAACTACAGCACTGGTAAGGCATTGTCATACTGCAGATGACAGCATAAGCAAGCTGTATGTCCTGAAACAACACTTCATGAAAACACACAATTCTCCATGCAGTACTGCAGTCATATTGACTTCACTCTCATGGCCAGGTGACTGTCATTAGTCAACACAACACATCAGCTGCAGTAACAACTATATGAATTGCAAGGACAGTACAGTTCAACCTGCACCCATGTACCAACAATTACTGCATTGAAACAACCTAACTGCAAGCTATGATGCAGACATACCACCAGAAAATTCACAGCCACCTCTGTAAAGAGTTTAACACCCCTGAGTGTAATGGGACAGCATAGTGAGCAGTGATACAGTAATCTCATCATTAGTATCACAAATGCACAGTCTATAGTGATACAGTTACAACAACATGATAACCACAGCCACACTGCCTGCAAAGGTGCCACTGGTGATGACACAAAGTCACCTGAAATATCACAACCATGTGTCCCAAATTATATTATCATTGCCACTCTGAACAACACAAATGGGATCTTATCTGTAGTGGCACACTCAGTTACTGTGTATCTGCTCGAAAACTCAGACCTTCTTAAACACATTACACATCTGTGTTACTGTTTACACTGTGCTACTTTTCATATAAATGAGTTAAAAATTTTCTTCAAGTCAGTGTCTAAAAACAACTTTCAATTGGGACTGCTGCAGATCTCCCTGCCTCACACTCCACCTGAAGGAGGCATTTCTATTTCCCCAGTAGGAAAATAAGATCATGGCCAGGTAGGAAAATCCCCGAGCTTGAACACTGTCAAAACCCTGCCCTGAAGTCAGAGTCCTCCCATTTGGAGTGAGGGAAGGGAAAACCACCTCGAACACAAGCAATACCTCTCAGTAGAGGGGCTCGTGGTAATAACAGAAAATTATGCGTGCAGCATCAAAGAGAAGTACAGTGACACTGCCTATCCTACAGCTACAGGACTAACAGTGCAAATGCTCCTACTGCTAGTAGGCAGCAGCCTGTTCTGCATAGCTCAACCCTATTTTGAAGAGTATGGTGAACCACCTGCACTGGTACAGCTAACACTCTTTGGAAAACACCACCAGACCTGCCGAGATGTTGGTAACCCTTTACTGTCCCCTTGCACTGACACAGCCCGACATCATATGCTTTGATGTAAATCACTCTAATCATCAAAATGACAGGTGAAGAAAGGAAGGAGGAACTTTGCCTTCTCAGGTTTGCTCCCCCATCTCCAGTGGGGATTCCTTTACTGCAAACAGCCTGAGTATTATTGCCACTTACAGTAGCAATCATTCTGTCCCCTCCTCTCCCACAAACCTACTGCTGATATTAGCACTGATCATACTAACAAGCCTGTGGGTTTTATTACTACTGATACTAATAATACTGGACACATTACGTCTGCTCCCGCCAATAACAGGCTGCGGATATGATCCCTGCTAATGCCAATAATACTGGGGGATATTATCTCAGCCATTGTCAGCACTGCAGATATTATTGCCAGTAATGCTGTCAAATACTACAGATATTGTCAGGAACCAAGATTAATAATGCTGAGAATGTTACAGCACCAGCCTCACTGGAAGACAAATCCAAAATGAGAATTTGGGTCTATAGAGGAAGTCTGTTTGCGGTCTGCTATGGAGAGGAGCTGTCTCTAATAAAAGTGGTTTTGTTAAGATCCCAAAAGTTTCACCCAGCTGGAGATGCCGTGATATTCAGGGAACGGTTTAAAATAGTGTTTTTATATTATCTAATTATCTGTCTATCCATCCATCTACCCATCCTTGCCTTTCTTCCCATCTCTCCCTTTTTCTCCTTATACAGTGCTCAGGACTACAGTATGAATGATAACTAGTTTTTTGTTGGTGCCTCTGGGTCACCACAATTCTCATCCCTTTAGCTATCAATCAGGGGACTATGAAACAAATTAAATACCTGCATATTATTTTTCCCCTTTATCCTTCTACACTTGCTGCTCCTTAGTCTGAAAATTACCCTGATGATTTTGGCCTGCCATCACAGCATAATTCCTGTTTACAGCTGCAGCTTGATACTGCAAGACCCTCAGTGGTCTTGGGAAAGTCATTACTTGCTGCAGGGCCACTTCTGCCTCTGGAAGATGGTGGGTGTAAGTGGTGGGGAAGGTCAGCAGGACATTACAGCAACATTGTCAATGCCCATAGCTGCAAGAAATGGCACACACTGTGCTACACAAGTGGTGGTGAACTTTTTCAGCCAATTTTTTTTAAAATTGTAGGAGACTCTCTGCTTTGTCTAATCTGTCGTGGAAGTCAGAGGGTTTACAATCACTGATTGAAAACTGAAACAAAAGGAATACATGGTCTTAACAGGGCACATCCTGACCATCCTTCCTAGGCAGTCACCTCAGGAAGACACACTGAGTTTTGAGTAAAGACCTGTGATCTGACAGTTCCTTGATGTGACTAGTAGAACTCAGAGCTACCTCCCTGCTAGCTCTCAATGCTGTAGTCTTCCCATGCCACCCTTGCAGTTTCAGCCGACACATTTGGTAGGTTGGGATTTCCCCTCTTCCCTCTAACTCCCTGTGAGGGACACACCTGGCTGTCAGTGTCCATCGCTGAGCCCACCTCATGCATCTGTCTGGCTCCTTCTGTCCAACTCGGGAGTTCTGCTACATCATCTTGACACATAATTATCTCTCCTCTTCTTAATCATCTGTGCTACTGTCTAATGTAGGCACCAGCTGCAGCAAGGAGGACCTGGGGGAGGGGGTGTGCTCAGATAGAGGCTCCTCTGTCTTTCTCCCACCCTGTTCCCCCTAGACATCACAGAGGTTGCTAACACGGTTTTCAGAACCAGGGATTCAGGAGCAGCTTGGTACTTCCCCCCTTCTGCTGAACTGCATTCCTCACAGAGGAATCCTTGTAGCAGAGCTGGTCCAACAGAGCGGAAAGAGAGAGAGAGCAGTATTGCTTCTTTTGCCTCTTTTAGGGAAGAGCCAGCCCCAAAACACTGGGAAAGTAGATGTGCATTGGGAGCTCATAAGGGCTTTTCAGAGTGAGAATAAACCCTGCAGTTAAGAAACTGCAGCAAAACAGTGCTCAGAATCTCTGGGAAATACTGAGAAGGTGTATCCATCCAGCATGAGCATGAAAGAAATACCTGCACTGAATTTCTTGCCAGGTTTTCCTAATCTCCATCTCAGCTAGGAACAGTCAGAGCCCTCAGAGCTAGGGGGAGATTGCCCAGGAGTGAGTACAGGTCATTGGCGGTGCACAACTTCCCCTTGGATCCTTCTAGCCTTAGGGGCCCAACCCTGCAAAGTAGTGATGTCTTTCAGCATTTCTTAAGGCCAGTGTAAGCCCAGATAACTTTTGGCTAGAGGTGTTCAGCAGCTGGCAGGGGATCCCATGTGAGCTTTCTCTGGGACAGGAGTGCCACATGTCCCTGCAGCAGATATCTGTGATGGCAGGATGAAAGCTGTTCTCTAAGGCAGTTGCAGCTGTGTCATGTAACTGCCTCCTAAAACTCTGAAAGCTAAAGACAACCAACATCTCCAGGACTGTCTGATACCTTTTTGATTCCTAGTGGGATATGTGGGCTCTTGTCTAACAGCAGGGAGTTGCAGAGTGTTGCTTTCCCTTCATAAATCAAATGTGGGATGAATTAAGGACAGACACAGATTTGTTCTTACTGTCAATATATCAGTGTGAAGTGTCACAGTCTTAGACGGCTGCTTGGTTGTTTCTGCGTTTAACTGTAGTGCTCAAAAAACCCTCAGGTTCTGAGGCTGGAAGTGACTGTGTGGCTGCATCTAAAGTGGGATGATCTTTCCAGGTATTTGGAAAGAATAGCTGCTACAGACAGATTGAACTGCTTCATTTCAAAATGAGATATGGAGGCACCATGTTGAGAGCTGGTGAACACCACACAGGACTGTATGAGAACAGAGGTTCACAAAAACCCCAAATAACTGCCAAGAGATTTGCACAACCATTAGAGAAACTTGTTACTCAGTTTGACATGTCACTATTTTCTGTATATGTAACAATGGGAAATGCTGGAGGGTTTGCAATGTTTGCAGTCTCTTATTCCTGACATTTTTTGACTTTGAGGCATTGACTCAGCCCTTCCATTGCTACACTTTTCTCTGAGCTGGGCCCTACTGCCATCTAGCTGGGAAATGGATCTTCCTCTGGGTGTTGATCCAGTTTCCAATGACATCAGCAAAAATTTTCCCATTTGCTTTAATAGGAGCTGCATTGGGTCCTTGACTCTAGTTTTACTTTGTATGAGGAAGAAAGGGGTCATGATGACTGTCTTTTTTTCTTGGGATTACTGTGTTTATTTGGATCAAAAACTTATAGATATGAACTTCATCAGAACCAACGCTGAGAAAATAGTACTAACAAAACCCCAGAATGCAGCATCTCTCTCGGAAGAGCTTTCTCTTCTCACCACATATCACACGTTCCCTCACACCACACAGCCTTGGGGTTACAGCACCCACAGCACACTGAGCCACCTGTACTGTTAAGAGGTTCCCCCCAGGCAACAGGCAACAGTGGAAAACAACATACTGAAGGCAGGTCTGAACTGAACAAACTGGTCAAGCACTACACTTAGAAAAATTCACCTCTTGGCCCTCAATTTTTGAATGCATCAAACTAAAGGAGCAAGATTTAAGAAGAAAAGTTTACAAAGCCACCATAAGGCACCAAGACCTTACCTTACCCCTCCTGACTCAGTCTATCTAGACCTGAGGCTTTAGCTTTTGGCTCATTTCAGGATTCACTTTGCCCTGAGTCCTTTCTAGCAGGTAGGAAGGAAAAGGATTAAGATAGCTTAATCCTAATTCCTTAGAGCCCTAGTGAAGTCTTAGATAACAACCTTAGGGCCACAGTACTCAGAAGACCTCTTGTTCTGTTTTCAGACTGTTGCAAGCATGGCAGTTCTGCTGTGGTAGATGCTAGCCATTGAAAACTGGGCCCTTATGATCACCAGCTAATGTAGCTCATGGCACATCACAGGGCAGGAAATTGTTTGCAAGGGGAATGAAAGATAACTCCCACATTGCTGGTGCTTCTCCGAGATGGCATTTTGTTTGAAAAGGAGTGAGTCGGGGAAACCATGTTTACCCACAGTTCAAAGTCCAGGCACCTGCTGGCACCTGGGGAGTTCAGTTCCAGCAGTTTCCAGCAGTGAATGAACTTGGGATCAGCTCCAGCAATGGAGACGGCTCTCTGCCTGCTGAGCAGATGTCTGGAGACGCAGCCTGTCATGAAAGGGCCTCGGGAAGAAGAGCATTCCAAGCCAGCAGGGCAGTGGCGGGGAACTGGTCTCTGTTGCTAAAACTGATCTAGCCCCTGGAGCAGCTGCAAACCTTGGCCTGAAATTGGAGCCTGTACATGGGGACAAAGAATATAAAAGGGAGGATGAGCTTCTCCCCTCCCCCTACCTTCATCACGTTTCCTCTTCTCGCCATTCGACCGAGGAATCCCCAGGATCCCGTTAATGGAGTAAGAGCCCACTGGATCATTGGAGGCACTGGAGACGGGAGGGGATGCTGTGCTGGGCACTGGACAAAAGGAAAAGGGAAAAAGGGCCATGAGGAGAGCAGCACAGCACTCAGGGATCCCCCAGCTGAAAGCTATGCATGCCACCAGTCTCATAGGAAAGCCTGGGCACTAAGCAGACTCCCAGTCCCTCACACTGAAGGACTCATACTCACTCTACTGCTAATGTGGCTGCATTCCAGCTTTGCTAGTCCATTCCTATACCATAACTCCACAGCCTTCCAGTACAGGGCCATTAATAACAAGCGATTTCCATCAAGAATCTAAACCTTGTTATATCCCAGTTCAGAGAGGGCTTTACAGTGCATGCCATGGTAACCGAGTGCAATGCTGCACAGGCCACATTCTCTAGTGACTTCCTAGTCTGTCTAGCCAGATTATTTCCTCTTAGCATTTTTCCACTAGAAGTACACATGTTTTGTCTTAGCCAGACCAGCCTCTTACATGTCCACCCAAAACTCTCATTGAAAAATTACCTTCTCAGCACAGGTTAGAAGCACTTCAGTGTTGGGCCAGTAAATTCCGTTCCCTACTAGAACAAATGGTGAGTTGGTGATACATACTCCAACCCAGATTAATAAAAGTCTATTGTCTTCCTTTTGCACTGACCAGTGTCAAAAGGCAGACTCCTCCTGCCACTTGGGCCTGTCCAAGATTGCTCATGAGTTTCCAGTATATCAAAAATGACAAATCATCCAGATTAGAAATGATCACTTCATGATAACCGCAGCTTTACAGTATAAAACAAGTAGAGCTCTGCATCTGGTAAGGCATGCCCATTATGTCCCAGCATGTCCCAGTAATGGGGAGAATATCCCTGTTCTCTTATAGGTCACTACCTGTCATTCAGCTCATAAAGAACTGACCTGAAGCAATCAACACCTCCAATACAGGTCTTCCAGAATGGAGCAGAACCTGTCAGCACTATCTGATGTAGACCCACACTTCCCCATACATCCCAGAGAAATGAGAGATTCCAGTAGCAGCACTCACAATCACTATCCCAGATCAGCCAATGCATTCCCTAGACACTGCACTACTTTTCCAAGAAGGAATAATATCTGCCAACTCCATCTGTTGTGGTCAGTGATTCCCAGTCCAGTGAGCAAGTCCAGATTAAAAGGGCATCCAGAAACGCTCTTCCATACTGGCCCATTAATTCCATTGTGCTTCTGAACACAGTTCATGTGCAGGATTGTATCTGCCAGCTCAGTCCCATGTAGATCAGCACTTTCCAGTAAATCCTTGTATAACAGCTGATTCTTGGTAACCAGCAGTATCTAAGACAGTGTCATGAATATGTGACATTCAAGTGGCCACAAATAAGCCACTGTATTTCACAGTATCCCAGAATACTGCATGTTTTTTCTTGCTCTGAATTGTTACTGCATAAAACTATGCTAGCAACAGCACACACATGCACCATACAGCTCACAAAGTGAAAAGTACCTCATCACACATCTAGCACAGCACCTTTAAACACAACAGACTAGGAGACATTTGGGCACTTTATTACAGCCTCCATCTTCTGCTCACCTCGATAAACCCATCTCCCCCAGCAGAAAATACATTTTCCTAGTGAAATACACCCATGGGATACCTGACTGCAGAGCTAGAACAATGAAGAACTCGGTTGTGAGGCATCATGAATATCTTACCCATGTCTGTGTATTACTAGCTCTAAGAAATGGACAAGTTCCAGCAAAGGGAGGGAAGAGAAATTGGGAGAGAGGGGAAAAGAGAGTCAGAGTAAGAAGGAGACAAAAGGTGGAGACCAGTGCTTAGACAGGATACTGGTAAATACTTCTCTCTAGGGAGGCATAGGAAAGAGTGTGAATGTGAAATGGATGTTAAGGCAGAATCACTTTGGACAAACCCCTACCTTGGGCCAGTTTCTCTGCCATGATCCCTTTCTCGGCAATTCAACGATGGAAATGAAGAACAGAAACCTCTGATTTCCACTGAGGTTTCTTTCCCCCCATCCCCATCTCCCTTTTGCTCCACCTAGCATCTGCTTGTCAGACTTTCTTCTCTCAACTAAGCTTCATCCTCATTTCCACTTGTCCTGTCACCACCCCTTATGCCTTTCTTCTTACCGATAGTATGTCCTGGTGCAGTCACACCTGTCCCGCTCCCATCTGGTGTTGGGTGAAAAGGTTGCTGAACTTTGGTTCTGATGATCCTGGAAAAGAGCAAAACATGTTTAGAACTCAATTGCAACTTCTCTGTGCCTTTGCATACCCATGATCCCAGCTATCAGAACCTGAAGGCCTGATCTGAGCTCTGGGTGCAGCAGAGCAGCATTATTTGCCTTATTGTGGTCCTGATTCTACTGCTTTAATCATCCAGTGGACAGGAAATTGTCCTTGCTCTGCTCTGTAATCTTTTCCCCAAACTTGGGTTTTCGCTGCATAACTGTGGTGCTGAGTGAATGAGCTAGGATCTCCTGTGTGTTAGCAACTGCATTAGCATTTATGATCTGATCTGCTAGCATGATCACAAGGTAAGTCTTTGCAACTGATAGAAGCCACCACTGTATTTACAAATGATGGAGATTTAATTTTGTTGTGTACCTAAAAAATACCTTTCTGGCATAGATCTGAATGCTTTGAACTGGCAGAAGGCTTGACCAAAGCCCTTGCCCTTCATAAATGAGAAAGTGGAAGCAGAAGGTATCTGTAGGAAGTGGTGACAGGATATAGATCACCATGAAAAAGAAGGTCAGGTAAATTGGGCAAAAATCAGTGTTTATCAGGTGGTGAATGAACACAGCATGGGAACTCAAAAAGATGTCTCAGTGAATGCCACAGAGCTCATAATGCAGCTCAGAATGAAAATAAACTGAACTGTAATTGTCCGTGCTCCATTTCTTGTTACATGAAATCTTTCACCTCTAGGTCACTGGCTTAAATCCAGCTGAGGTCAGTGGTGAAAGAAAATCACTAGCACCTAGTACTTGACTGGCAAGGTCCCTGCCTACTGGCAGATGCTGGGTATCTGTGACTCGGGAATGACTGTCTCACCAAGGAACTTGACAAATAAACCATGACCTGTGAAGGCCATGAGGACCAAATTCCTTTCTGAGATTAAAATGAGCCTCTCCAATTAGGGTGAAGGCTGCAGATGCTATTCAGCCTGAGTTTCTGGAACTCTCAGCCCTGCATTATTTTAGCTTTAGCTTCTTCCCAAAAATCTCTTCAGAAAGTGAAAGCAAATAACACCTTCTCCCTGACCATCTGAGAGCTTCCCTTAGTCGTTCTAAAGAATAAATTGTCAAAACTTCAAAGAGCAAATGTGTGGGTAGTGGGCAGTATGGCATGGATAGAGATAGGTAGAGACATTGAGAAGGCATTTTTGAAAAAGCACAACTCCTGAGAGTGAAACCTTCTTAGGGAAAGAAAGGTATTTCAGAGCATATCAACTCAACACGTTAGTAAGCTCCAATACACACATGATGGAGCCTGGGCAGTAGCTGGAGTGGCAGAGAGGCTGCCTGGGATTTAGCTGGAGACAGGGAATGTCAAGGTTCTAGCTGGGGATGGAGATCCAGATCTTCACCCTATATAGGTCAGTGGTACCAGGGGGCCTTAACTATAGCTGCTGAGGTCCTATACAGAAGGTCAGATTCTGAGCTCATACTGACTTGCATTAGCTGAGGAACTGATCTGAGATGTCTGTGCTAGGGCAAATAATAAAACTTTTTTCTTCTTTTCTGCTTTTTTTCTTTTATTTTCTCTTCTCTCACATTCCCCCCTAAAACCCCCTGAAGTGCCACTCTGGTTGTGTGAGTTTATTGATTTCCCCCAGCCCAGAGAAACAGAAAGAGGGGATGGGGTACAGGCAAAGGGATGGAAATAGAAAGCTATAAATTATTTGTGACAGGAAAGCAATAGTGCCAGAGTGCTGAGCACAAGTCCCGTGTCACTATTAGATTCCTTTTAGCCTGATGACACTGTAAAAGAGGTTAAGTGTCTGATGGAATCGTACACCTTGGGGGCAGGGGCAGTCCAGGAGCAGAACAAGCCACAGAGAGCGGGTATATCAATTCTCCAGGCCAATAATATTCCCCTCATTGATCGCAACACAAAGTTCAAAAATCTCATTATAGCCAGGCAGACCTGGAACTTTTTAAAAATCAATAGAGTGATATAATGTATGTATACTTTGTATAAATGTATCTATCCATCCATCCATCCATCTATCCAAAATCTGCCTGAGGGTGTCTAAGTTAACCTATACATTATAGTGTGTTATGTTCTATTGTAGTGTAGCATAGTGAAGATTTCCCCTGCAGCCTTAGATGACATTTTATAAAACGTCCTGTTAGCACTGAGGTGACATCAGACAGTTCCATTCATACTGAGATATGACGTCAGATTCACCATTTGTGACTGGGAGGTGGCATAAGATAGCTCAGCTTCTACTGAGGGGAATAAGATGAGTCTAATTATACTGAGATGGCCGATTAGGCTGTGCTGAATCATGCTGCATGGAAGTTGCAAAGTTTTGAAAAGCCATTTAGAGTAAAAACAGCCTGTGAAATGATGGTAGTATAAAATGCCTGTCCATAATGCTTCAAAAACCCAAGCAGAGGGTGAAGAGGAAGGTTCAATTTCCTTCCCTGTTCAGTTTGTGGTCTCTTGGCTGAGAATGCCAGTTAGTGCCAGTCGTGACTGTGTTTACTGAGGTGTGTCCATTAGGAACTGGAATAAGCCTCACCAGCTCATTTCACCAAGTAGCCGTCAGCTGGTAATGATTTTCGGTCACTACCAACCAGGGCCAGATTTCAGCTAGTGACCCAGAGGTGAAAGGCTGTGTTCAAAATCGTTCCCCTCCTGAGAAGGAAACTGGTTTTATGTCAAGAGAAAGTGTCTGGAAACAGTGAGAAAAGGGGAGCAGTTCCAGTTGTGCAACCTCCAGTGGTTCGGGTCAAATAATTCTTGGCATCAAACCCACTGCGAATCTAATAAGGTCTCAGGTAGAAGGTATTTCCTAACCTAAAAGAAGAGGCAGGTCATGAAGAGGCTCTCCCCAGCAGTGCTCCTTTGCCCTACAGTCACAGCCGAACTCTAGTGTTGTAAGGATAGAGGAAAAATTTCAGGACCCTAACGCTCAGTACAGAATACAGCAGTGCAGCCCCTGGGGTAGATTCATTTGGGGACAGTGATAAACAGCAGGATAGCTGGGCATTGCTGCTGCTGCTTTAAAAGGCTTCAAGTGAGTCTGTCCTACACAAGACCACCTAATGAAACAGCAGATGAAAGATAAACAGAGCTGACCTCATCCTGTAGCAACAGATGCAGCATAATAATGCTGTCTTTAAACTTCAGGATTGCCGAAAGCTTCTCACCCTTACCAGAGGTTGAAATACGCACTAAGCCAGCTCTGCTGCCTCAAACCTAGGGTTTCTGGATTACTGCTGTGTAAGAGGGAGCAAAACCTTGATCACCTCTTGCTGCCTTTGATGGCTCATCCTTGCCTCTAGACACTGGAGAAAGACAAGCCCTTTTGCAGAACATTTCCTCAGCCCATCTCAAAAGGAGAAGGGACACAAATCCTGGCAAACCAGTCAGCAGTGCTCATTTCTTGAAGTAAATGCCAGTATCTTTATTTTCTCCAACAGAAATTGTCACTTTGGACTACATTCATCCCTGCTCTAATTCCATCACAGTCAGTGACTCCAATAACAGTATTTGTGTTTAATTAGGGGCATAAACTGGTACTTACTGTAAATTCCCATTTTTCATTTTCCAGTCAGAGGTTTTTGCACAAGTTGTCTACTTTGAGTTTCAGAGAATATTTAATACACAGATTTAATACATAACCTTGTGAAGTTTCAGCAACAGGACGTTTATAGATCTTTGATTGCAGTAAAGCAACTGAACTTCATTTCACAATCTAAATTTAATATGTGATATTATCTTAAGTAATGGCATATAATGTCATTACAGTACATAGCATCATACTGTGAATTATACATCCATTCCTGGAATTCATGAGTTACCATAGTTGGCTTGTAGTAACTCTTTCTAGAGTTAATACTGCATACAGCTCCAGCTGAAGCCAACTGCCTGTTTCCAAATGCCTTTGACTTTCTTAAACGTTCAGCATTAGATCATGAATTTCCAATGTTTGATTTCTATTTTGTTATTTTCAGCAGTTTTAATGCAATTCCTTTTGCTGATTCTGAATACAGATGAACAGACAAAAATCATCTCACCCAATATGACAGTTGAAACAATCTCTAATCAAATTTGGTCAAGAATGTAGAAAGAAATATTACAAATTAAAATTAGGTGAGCCATAGTCCTTTCTGAGAAGCAGAACATTTTTTCACTTCTTGTAAATAAGCAAGTAAAAAATCACTTCTAAAGCTGTCCAGAAATTATTTCCTAAAAGAATGACAGATCATAGGAAACGTCCCTCGCTTCTCTCGAATTTCTATCTAAATGCTCTTATAGCCTGTCATACTTAGCCTGGTTTCTCTTCTCTTACTGTTTCTGGCAGTCTTTAGACAATATCTCAAATAAAAACGTCATACTAGGGCTGATCAGAGGGAGATGAGGTAGGTCTGAATTGTCTGGAGTCCCAGTCTAGCAGTTGTTTTAATCCTGGAAGAAGAAAGTGAAGTTGCACTAAGGAGAAGAGTGGTGTGTTCTGCTGCCCCAAGGAGACCCTGACAGATTTCAGAAAGCACTGAGATCCTCACTTTGATCATATTCCTTTGTTATGGATTATTTTTCAGAGTGGAAGGATACACTCAGCACAGCTCCAAACTCCTTGTAATTGTTTTTGAGTATTCATATTTTAAATGATTCATATTAGAAGCACATTACAAGACTCCAGGGTGTGCATTACTGGGCAATTAAAGCAGTTCTTGGAAGGCTAACATTACAAAGCTTCAGTCTTTTCTCTGCAGTGTGTCCAAGGGAGGCTGTGATGGCCAAGGAACACACACCCTGCTGTGCCACGCTGCTTAATTAGTGAAGGGCTGTGCTGCTGAGCCACGGGCTGCACCAGTAGGAGAGACAAGGCAGCCTATAGGGGACTTAGTACAGGGCTAAGTGAGACAATGATGCCTTCTCTACATCATATTTCTTCCTACAAAGGTGCTCATGACCATCCCAGGGATGCTGGTGGAAAAGCATGCCTGAGGAAAAGAGGGAGAACATGGGATGGGAAGAGGCAGCTTAGGGCTCCTTGGTGACAGCTCCCATGGAGCCAACAATATCCCACCTGCAGATTGGTGCTGCACAGCCATAAAGAGCTCTAAAAACATTGCTTTGGTTCAAATAAGAGAGAGTGTTATGTTTCTGTGCATGGGTTGAGACACAGCTGAATTCACATTGGAGCAAAAGAAAGGGGAGAAAAAAAAGTCTTGTTTGCACAAAGTTCAAAATGGAGAGCAAGCTTCATAACATAGTGAGGAAGAACAACCATGGGATTTGGTGGGTGAAGGAAGGGAAATAGAAAATCTGATAGTTAGAATCTAATCCGACTTAGGGAAAGAGCTTCAGTTCCTTGCTCTGTCATGGACCTCTCATCAAGACTTTGGACAAATGGCATTTCTCTCTGTGCTCTGTTTCCTGCCTGAAGTGTGAAGATAGGGGCATTGCTGTGCCACCTGGGGCACAGTGAGGACAGCTGGAAGGAGGAGTGAAGGGTTCAGACTCTCTAATAACAGGGGCCAAGTAAGTGCTTCAGCGAGCTGTAGCACAGTATTGGCTTCGTTCCCCTGCTTGAAGCAGAAGTGACATGTACCCTGCTGACAGTGGCTGTATGTGAAGGGAAGGGAGGTAGGCAAAGGCAACAGGAGCTGTATTTCAGCTGCACTGGCTTTGGGGGTCACATTTGAATTTGCGGCAGCAGATGTAGTTGGGAAGATCAGTGCTGCAGTTGCCCCCTAAAAGCCACAACATAATTTCCATTAGGATGGCGGGGGGCAGTAACTTCTCCTACTGCTCTCAAAATCTACAGCAACACTTGCAGCCCTCAGAACAACAGCTGACATTGGCAGGAGCAGCAGACTCAGCTTCCTTGCTAGCTGGCCTGAGGCTCTGGCACTGCCTTCCAAGACAGCAGAATGCCTTCAAACCCTGCCATATTCAGGGGCCACAAGCAATATTCACACCTTCAAACTCTCCCCTGTCATGAAAATTGCATTTCCTTCTCCCTACCTTTCGGAAAGGGAGGGAGAAGAAAAGTAATCATGTACTACATTAGTATATAAGCACAAGTATGACAGATTAATTATATTGATTAGATAAATAGAAGGATGGTCCTAAAAGGTTCCCAAAGAGGGATTATCTATTTTCCTGAAGCTTCCAAATAGATGAGAGGTCAAAATGGAGATGCCTTACATGACTCAAAACACAATCCCAGCCCTCCCTGAAAAGATTTGATTCCTTGTCTGCTATTAATCTGTGTAGGTCCTTCAATAGAGCTACACTGACATGACACCTGAAGACATGGAGAAAAAAAGTGCCACTTTGTTCCAGGTTAGCTTGCTCACTCCAAACACAAGAGAAAGCCCAACCCTTCCCTTTTCTCCCATCGCATTTCTTGGCTGCATTCTGAGGAGAGGCAGAATTCACAGCAGCAGTTTTACTATCTGAATGGCTTGGAGAGGAGCTAGGATTTTTTTGTTGTTTTAAATCAGTGACCCATGATGACACCATATGGTTTTATTTCATTTAATTTGAGCAGAGCATTAACGTTCAGCTTCTAGCAGATCTCTGCCCATTCTAGTTCTGCTGTGCTACATGGTACAAGACCAGGAAGGAAGAGGGGTGGAAGGAAAGAAAGGTGAAGATGCCTGCCTTCTGGGAGGGTGCAGATCTGCCAGGCAGCAGGTTGGCCTGCCAACTCATTCTGCTGAGCAGTAACACACAACTTCATGCCACTAGTACTGGTGGGGTTGACAGCGATCAGCCCCATGTGTATAGGTTGCCTAACCTGACCTCCCTGAATAAAATGCTGCATTAGGCTTTAAGAAACATTTTCCCATTCATCCAAGCAGCTTTGTGTTAGGGTGCAAAACCCACCTGGGAAACAGAAGGTGTGCTTGAATGGTTGCTGTGTTGTGCAAAGCTGTGGCTCAGAGCCATCAGAACCCGGGCTGACTGGCTTAAAGCTGGCTAAAGTATATCTACATGAGC
This sequence comes from Athene cunicularia, assembly GCF_003259725.1. Taxonomy (NCBI): domain Eukaryota; kingdom Metazoa; phylum Chordata; class Aves; order Strigiformes; family Strigidae; genus Athene; species Athene cunicularia. The sequence continues at coordinate 5,022,627 of NW_020799105.1, forward strand.
TGCAGTCAAGCAGTGACTGCAGCATAGAAATGTCCTCAGGCAGGTGTTTCTACTTTTATTACACTCAGTTCACATTTGGAAGGCTTTCTTTGCAGTCAGGAAAGACAGAAATTCATTAAAATCCAAACATCTAGAAGATGTCATACAGTTTACAAAATATCGGAAGCAAACGTGATCCTGGGTGTAGATGTTTGACATCCTGGATTTAAGGTCAGTTAAGGAAATCTTTAGAAATACAGGCCAGGGAGGAACCACCTCTGTCATCAAATCCAAATTCTAATATCATAGGCAACCATGGAGCAGACGTTCAACTCACAGCACCCATGAAACTATCCATCCCAGCAGCTACAGACCTACTATTCCCCCTCAACAAACTCATAATCTCTGCAACAAAAGACCAAAAGCTCCAAAAACAACATGCCACAGGAAGAGAGCAGGAGAGAAACATTGTCAGTGGCTAGCTCCCCTTCACTAGCAAGAGATTTCTGCCATGAAAATGCTCAGAAATTTTTGAGCTCTTAGGAATTAATAATTTTCTAAGACTACACCTACACTGCAATGACTGTGGTTCAAAATGACATCTTCTGTTACCTGCAGACTGGCCGGCTTGGGTCCTGCTAGCAGCGTTGCTGCAGCAGCATGGAGCTGGCGCAGGGTACAGCCCCACGAGCTGCCAGCACACTGGTGACTGCTATGCAGCACAGGCCAGAGCTGTCAGAGCAGTGGCTGTGCCAGCACGTGAGTTAAGAAGACCTACAGAAACACATGGGCTTGCCAAGGTTAAATATCTTAATCTGGAGCATGGGAACTTTTAATTGAAAGCTTTGCTTTGAGCCCATTTCCAATTATTAAAATTCAGGAGTCTATGCTGAATTCCTTGTGGACATTCATTTTGATTAACAGAAGACATGTGTGTACTAGGAAAGGAGTCTTGAACTGGGAGGAATCAGATAAATGTAGATAACATTCTCAACTCTCCTGCAAGTTATGCCATACCTGGTATTTTGTGTAAAACCTCAGATCTCGAAGATAAGCTATTATTTCAGCTTTCATTTAATACCAAGGTATTTCTGTCTTTCACGGCTGCAAAGACCAGGTGGAAGTGGGACCTGGCTGCGTCCCAAGCAGCCAGAACTGGAGGCAAAGGAAAAAAAAAACCCAAATACATTCTTATTTACAGCCTTCTAAATTTTATGCCAGTCTCTTTGTTTTGGAAGCTATTGACTCAGGACTTTTTAGCTTTTGGGCTTGGCAGCATTGTGTATTAGCTGTGTATCACCTCTGTATCCTGTCAAGTGCTCCACTGCAGTACGTACTTGCATGTGTGGGGTAAGTAAATGATTCCCTTTACAGAGGTGTTATTGTGTGTGCCACCCTTACATTTGTCAGAACTGGTGAAAATTTCATAGTGAACCCCTTGCCAGTAGAAGATATCTTCCCAAAATCAAAACAAAAACAGTGCTGGGAATGTAGCAACTATCTGTTATTTTTACCTTGGTTTTTAGAGAAATTAACAAAATTGTGAGAAGAATTTAAGCCTTATCAGAATGGATTTTTTTTTCCCTCTAAGATGACCTTTTTATGGTGTTGAGAGACTATGCTAAAAAAATTAATAATAGAATAATATATTTAGATTTTATTGAAACAGCAGGTTCCAACTACACTGAAATGTAGCTGCAGAATTTTATTAAAGTTCTGATTCAAAATCACATTGAAAAGTTGAAAATTTCCACAGAAAACCTGAATCTTTCCCTTCCTGTTCTAGTCCTCACTGCTCTTGGTATGATATATTCCTTGCTTTATCATGCCACCCAAAGCAGTCAGCCACAGGTGAGCACTTCAGGGTGCTACATAGGCTCCCAACATAAAGTTGGTGCCCATCTCTGTAGAAGATAGTCTAGTTTTCACAGTGATAGGTCAAAGCCATCTTTTTGTAATGAAAAGCCAAACCTGTAGCCAGTCTGCTTGGCTCATGTAAGTCACTATCTGGTCTAATATTTAGAGCATACAAGCTATATGGTTTTTTATGTACCTACACTGTGTTTGCAAATGCACTAGCATTTGTCTCTTACTATGTTTTAATATACCATACCATCTGCATACTCGTTTATCTTTGCCTATAGGTCTGCATTTATAACTGTGGCTATATGGAGTTAGACATTTGAGTCACATATTAGATATTGAGACCCCATGAAGAATTAATAAACATTTATTCAACCATTACAGTTTTTAACAAAGTTTAATGGGCAAATAGGCTGTTCAGATCTGTGGCTTGTAACCATCACTAGCTATCTATATGGATGGTTTTGTACAGCACCAAGCACAGTTATTAAAATAAGTCATAGCCACCTAGAATTCATCTGTAACAAGGCTATAATATCCATGATGTAATATCTAATATAGCTGAATACTGATACATAATTAATGTGGAACCTTGCTGTATTATAAGGCCCATACCTGTGTGTACATTTGCATAGTTGTGTAAGTCTGTGAGTGCAGATCTGCTTTATTTCTAAATCACGTATCTAGCATCTATCCGATTAACTGCAGAGCTGTGGGTTTCTGTGGGCCTGCAGCAACGTATTGTTTTGATCCTTTTCTGTTACAATCACTATGGCTTAGCATACACTGGACTTTTGGGTCCCCTTTTCCTGGCCCCTGTATAAATACAGTCTCTGTACATATGAGTTAGCAGTCTAAGGGTTTACCTACATATAGCTGTGCAAAATAACTAAGTTGAATTAACCAAAGTTGTGAAATTAAAGTGGTCTGGTTAAACTACATTACACCTCTGACTCCCTTGTTTAGAATTAAGGCAGCTTTAATTTAGTTTAGCTTAATTCACTTTGGAAATGAAGTAAACTAAATTCAATTTAGGACACTCAAATTTTTAATGAGCATCCGAACAATGTTTTAATGCTTTTAACCAATGCACTTGCAAAATTAAGTCAGATTAATTTTCTCATTTGTCCCTGTGTAAACAAGCCTGTTGCCTATTCCCTGTCAATGAAACCATCTCAGCTGAGACTCCTTCAACAACTCCAAACTGACAAACAACCTCCCAAGAGCAGCAGTTTAAATGATCCTCCCACATGCACAAGTGTTCCCTCATCCCTACATCCCCATACAGGCGACTGTTTTTCCCTAGAGTTTTAGTGATGTCTAAGACTGATTTGTCCAGAGTTTGACACACTGAGCCAGGCAGTAGCTGGGGTAAACATAGAAGTTCTACAACAATTGCTTAGCACTATCTGAAGACCTGAGTTATAAATATTTAATTATTCAGATTTTAGAGTTTAGGCTTTTACAGTGGAATACTGTATTGCAAATTACAAGATATTCTCCCTGAAAATTATATTCTAGAGAATTTTAGTGAGTTTTAACCAGTTCTATTATTTCAAAACATGGTCCCCTTAATTTGAATTAAGTATTTGTTCATCTAATGAATTGGAATACCTCCATCTGTAAATTAGCATGTATTTCATTTTTTGATCTAACCTAGATTGGACAAGATCAGATGCAATCAAGATTCCTAGGTAGAATACATATGTGATGGTGTTTAAAAAACTACACTACCTTTACATTTTTTCTTGACTATATTGTAGTCTAAGAAGACAGGAGGTAGCATAAGGTAGCCCAAAGATTCTATCTTGCCATTTTTAAAGGGCAGTTGCAAAATCAATCATGAACAAAACAATCTTAGAAATAACACAGAAGCATATTTTAAATACAAAAATATTCATATTTTTAAAGCATCATTATGGAAATTTCAGACTTTTCATTACCTTGCATAATTTTAAAATCACACTGTGTATTTGGTCAAAACATTTGGTCTTAGAAGAAAAATGTTGTCAGACGTTACTTTTATCACAATGCAAAAAAGCCCTTGAAAAATTGCCTTTTGGACAATGTCAACTTAGAGAAAGCATCTGCCCTAAATCTTTACTAAAAAATCAACCAGACAAACAAAAAAACAAATAAAGCAAAGAATATCCCCTTAAATATCCCAAGCCATCAAGTACTATTTGATTAGATGGTTAGGCTATATTTTTGTGTGCTTGTTTTTTATGGAGTCAGTGCTAATGAATAAACCTTGTTGGATGGCTACTACAGTCTTAGATCTTTGACTGGTAGAAAATTAGCCTAGTTTCACTGAAACAGTTACCAGTATAATAAGGAGACAGTCCTATACTGTGATATGCAGAATGCATTTGAGTGTGTGTGTGTGGGGGGGGGCATCCATTTATGTGCAGCTAGCTAAAAAGATACCACTGTAAGTAAAATCTAGATTTGTAGCAACACATCAGTTTGCATGACTTTTCCAGTGTGGATATACAGCTGCACGAGGCTCCACTGATGTATCAGTGTGGGCACATTTGTGCTTGTGCACTGTGCACACAGTCATTTGCATGTATGTCTGTCTGCAGGTATGTTTCTACTTCTGTGTGTAATCTGGCTCTGGTGCTTTCTGGTTAGCAATGAGCTCAGTAAAAGCATGTATGTATTTGTATCTGTGCGTGCATCTGTCTGCATATGGATGGGCTTGCATGGTGACTGTGGATACATTTCTTCTTGTGTGGTTTGTGTGTCCTTCCTGTGAGATAAATGCCCTCCTGTGATCTGATCTCGGTCACTACATATGCTTTCATTCCCATAAAAGACAGCATCCTTCGGCAGCAAAAACACTAACTGGGCATCAGAAGACCTGGATCCTGATCCAGCTGCCCTGTTGATGGACTCTGCGACTGAGACAGCTCTTTTAATCCACTCTGTGCCTCAGTTTCCCCTTTCCATATGTTTTTTTATAAATACAGTGGACATAGACTATCTGCTACTACACGGCCATATGTAATGCCATGTGTGATAGGCTCTGTCTAGCTCAGTCAAAACCCTGGGTCCTGAGAGGATCTTCTGATGCTATGCCACTGCCTTACAGTAATATTCATCCCTGTATGTGTCTGCCTTTGTGTGTTGGTGCTTGAGCGTCCATCTGTGTACTTTGTGGCTGGCTATCTGTAGTTCTGTTGAAGAGTTTATCTCCCCCATGTACATATAGAGCAGGGGGAGGTGGAAAGGAAGGAGTTATTAAATGCCAAGCGGATATGCAATAAATCCCATTGATTTTGCAAACTCCAACTTGTCTTCAATCTCTTTCTGTTCTTTATCCTGGGGGCATTGCAACAAAACCCTATTTTAAATACCTTTTCTTTCCCTTCCCCCTTCTCCCTCCTCCCACTCCCCAAAAAAGTGTCAATATTTTATTTGGATTTTTAACTTCGCTCCATAACAGTTGTTTGACCTCCTGACTCATGTGAGTCACATAAATTCTGGGACTTTATTCAGGAGCCATGTTCCTGCTATTGAATAAGCAATTTGGGAGGGTGAATTAATGACTTGTGCTGTTGCTGGAAAGTCCCTGAAGAAATATTAAAATTGCTTGCAGACTGAATCAATACTCACTGAACACCCAGCATGAGGACCTGGGCTTTTTAATGGCTACAAGCAGCAGCACTCGGCAGAGGAAGGGGAATTCCTGTACACACAACGCATGCAGGTACACACAACCGACAGCAGTCTTCCCCCAGCCTCACTGACTTTTTCGATAATGGCATATTCTGCTGCACACAACCTGGTATGAGTAGATGCCTGCTGTGCCAGGGAAAGGCCTTTGAGTCCAGTTCCCCTGTCTCCCTCCCAGGAAGATCATGCAGGATTTGCAAAAGCTGACCATTTGGGCCTTGTGTTAAGCGCTTGGGTTAACATGCTCTGGCACAGTCTGCGAGGCACAAGGATGGTCGATTTTTTGTGGTGTTATGTGGACACTTTGCTTTTTTCCTCTCTGAAAGGGAAAGACAATAGTGCTGTTATAGATTTGGGTGTGCTGCTGTGGTTTGGGAAAAGGATTGGACTGTTTTGCAGAGGCAAATCTGTGAGATGGTTCTATGGCTTTGGGTGCTAACAGCATTTGCATCTGTCCATAATGTGGATGTGTTGCATTTCTGATACTCAGTAGATTTTGCTTTCTTATGTTGACTTGTGTTATAGTGAGTCTTGAATGTCATCTGCTCATGCCTGTGTTAAGAGTGACCACATGATGCTTTTGGTCATTGAGCAAAGGTGTCACTTCACTGGACCAGTCTATTTTGATGGCCATGAGTGCAACCTCACATGGTCCCTAGAGGCCCGGGGGTCCATCAGCCTCACTAGGACATGAACATATTCAGTGTGCTCCTCACTGAGGCTTTTACTGTTTGTTATTCACTAGGCTGACAATAACCAGATTTTGTCCACACCCTAAATTTTGCTCTAAGCCCCCTCTGACAAGGGTGAGTTTTGTTGCCAGAGTTTTCAAATCTCCTTTGAGAATGCAGGCCCCATGTTTTGCCATTGTGGTTGTGAATGGCTGTTTTGTATTTGCTTGTTGGGCGGCTGTTATTGTGTATTAACACCAGGGTGGGTGCGCTTTGTATGACCGCATGTCTGTCTCATTGATTCCATCAGTATTTTTTTGTAATCGTGTGTCTCTGTGATTGAGTTAGTGTGCATTTCAGGGCTACTGTGTATTGAATAATGATGTCAGGGATTGGGTTGTTTGACTGGGTAATGGCCTCTTTTCAGTGTTGTAAGTGAATGTGTCCTTCTCCTGTTTCCCTGTCTCAGCTGGGGCAGGATCATTTACACTAGGTGATTCCTTAAGATGCTCACATGCACTAAAAAATATCCCTTTGGCTCCCGAGCTCTCCCTGCCAGCGGGCCATGCTGAGGGTACGCCACTCGCGTGTGTGACACAAGGGGTGGTACGTCTGGCTGGTTCTCAGCTGCATGCTTCAAGGTCTGTGGCCACTTACTTGTGAATAACTGTGTGTTTGTATGTTGATGTATTTCTAAGGTGGTGTGAATATGTTTACATGTGTGTGCACCTTCTGGTGCACTCAGGGGTTTTGCTAAGACTTTTTGGTTATGTTTTTGGATAAGTCCCCATATCCTAGGTTTCTTCACAAATATATGCAACTGTGCAGTTTCAAATAGATTTGACTGAGTTCTGTGAAGGGATCTATAAATGACTACACACATCTACAGTGAAGCACACACTTGCCTTTGCAAGGGTCTTCTTATGTGACTTTCTATATTAATGCATACAAGGGCATCCATGTCAGTTAGCAGATGCCTCTGATCTGTGTGTGACTGCCTGGCAGTGTTCCCATGTCTGAACTGACCTGGGTCTCATATATGTAAGAAAGAATTAGATTCTATGTCAGTAGCATTTAGCAGTAAATATATGTGTTAAGAAATTTTAAATGTACAGTGAATCTCTGGGGTTGTGCAACAGCTTCTGACTGGGATGGATATTGTGGATATATGATATTGTGGATATGCTCTAAGACAGTGTAGCCACATTTGGTCCCTTGGAAATGAACAAGAGAGTTCAGTTATTTTTCAGCTGATTATGTGTCATTGCCGCGTGGATTTATTTGCCCTGCTCAGGCAATGTGTCTGGCATTGGGCCTGTTCTGTTCTTCCTCAGCCATCAGGATTTAGCCCAACAGCAGTCACATCCAGACAAAGTCTATGAAAAAGGCTGTGAAAGATCCAGAAAACTTCCCCCTCACCAAAATATCCCATCAGGGAAAGAGCCGTGACCTCTCTCAGTCAGGTCATCTATATGGCTGGGATTTAGCAAGGGAGTGAGTTTAGCTTATATTTTTCAGTGAGGTTTCTAACAGGTAACTCCTTACTCCTTTTTGCATTAGCTCAAGCCTTGTTACTTCCCCTGCCTCCTTGTTTGTGCTCTCCCACTCTTTTTCCCTCTTCCTCCTCTGTATTCCTGCCTGCTTTTGACCTTGAACATAAGACACTATCCTTAGCCCACCCACTGCTTTACCAGCTCCCACCCCTCACACTGGGGTAACAGCATCAGGGTAATAGGGGGAGGAAAAAAAACAGGGAGGGAGGAAGGGAGAGAAAGGGGGAGAGGGAGAGAGAGACCTGTTTGAAAATAATTGGAGGCTGTTAAACAGAGGAGCCCAGCATATCACTCTAGTAATGGAAATAAATTCCATTGTATTTGCATTTTAATTTTCCACATAAACAAAGGCCTGGAGTGTGCTGGCTTCGCCAGAATCACCGGCCAGAATTTAATTAGAAATGAAAAGTTTATAGGGTCCTCTTTAATGCGATTAATGCACAGTTAACATTTATCACATACATATGCTGGAATCGCCTTTTTTAAGCAACCACCGGCCATGAAATGAATTTCTTTTCAACTTTTTTAGCGTGCGTGAGGAAGGCTGTCTCTGGTGAGGCGGTCCAGTGAGCACACTCCTGACAGCTTGGTAAACTGCAGCCCACAGAGGCTTAGTAGCCCCCATCCTTACTGAGGAAAGTTCAAGGTGGCTTAGAGGGAAGCATGGTCTAGTGGTTAAAGCCTGAGGTTGGGAGTCAGGGGATCTGGGTTGTATTCCCAACTCTGCCACATGCTCACTGCATGACTGACTTGCTCTCAGCATCTGTTTCTCTGGGTGTTAAAAATAAAAGAGAAATCAGCTGGAGAAGATACCTCAGCCCCAGATCCCTCAGTGTCTCACGCTCTCCAGAAACTTGCCCAGCCCTGTTGTATGGGATCTGGATTGGATCCTGCACTGTGCTGACCTCTTATCTCGTCTCCCTGTGCTCGAGCATCCCTACGCTGGCCACAGGGACAGGGGAGCACCCACAGCGCTTGCCTGATGCAAGAGGCTGGGCCTCCTGGAGGAACTTCTTTGCACTGCCCCAGCTACCTGCGTGCTCCAGGTGGCACAGATCGCTGCACATGGGTTTGTAGAGACCTCACATTGCCTGTGTGAGATACATATCTTCCCACCAAGGAGGCAGGAGTGGAACAAACTCTGCCTGTGTGGGAGCCCTGGCAGCCCTGCCTGTATTCACTGCTGAGGCAGCTCAATATTTCTTAAAGGAATCCTCTCATGCTGGTTTGGTCCAAAAAAACTGCTAAGAATGGCTTGTGAGATACTGGGGCTATCAAGCCTAAACCTCAGATCCTAACATAAACCTAATCAGAAGCAGCTACTAGCCTTCCTTGTGGTAGGGGTAATTATACCTCTGTCACTCTGAGGGGCCCTGAGAGGTTGCCCTATGAGTGCTGCTAGAAAACTTTGAGCTTGTCTGCATGGGGACACTAGGAAAAGCAAGTCTAAATCTAGACAAATTATCAATATCTTTCCCTTGCAGAGCACCATGCCAAGATAAAAGGCCAAAGGTGAACATCTCCCCTGAGAGCCCGTGCCCCTCCCAGAGCCAGGAGGGCTTGTCACCTCCCTGTCTCCTCCTGGCTCCCAGAGCTGACTGTATCACCACTGGTGTCCCCATTGTCCTTTCCTTATGCCCCCTCCCCTGCTCTGGCTGTGTGACAGACAGGGTCTACAACCCCCCCTAATCCCACGCTTCTTTTCTGGGCTTGCAGACAAGCAGAGCAAATAAACTAGGCCCATGGACACAGAATGTTAGTGTGTTAGGGACACAGCAGGGGAAGGAGGAACATGAAACCTCTATTGATCCCTTGAGGAATGATGTCCCTTCCTTATCTTATCAGATTCCATTCACTCTTCAATTATAGTCTGTTGAAATTGCCCTCTTAACCCAAACAAGATAACCTGGGTAATGAGGGGAAGAGTGTGGGGGGATAGGAGGGAACAGGAGAGGAAGGCAGAGTCCAGTGAATTAAACTATGGCTATCATTAGAAATATTTCCCTTAGCATAACCCCCTTTGCCCCCACTATCCTCAGGTATCCCCTTCTTTCATCATGTATCAGATCCACACACATCCACTCCCTGACAAATATATCATGCCATCTACACCCCTCATTCCCTCAGATGCACTAGGTACCCCCAACAGGCATATGTCCCCAGATTTGTGTGTGGCATCTCCATGTATATATGTACCCACCCTGCTGTATGCCTTCTGTGTTCACACATCTCAGATGACACTCTGTTGTATACGCACTTGCACATATGTTTGTGTTACTGACACTACCCATCTCACCAGCTGCATTCTCCTCAGCATGTTGGGGTATGGCTGCCATAGCACCTTACCCACAGAGTTGCCCAAAAAAATTGCTGACAAAGATATGAGCACTGCTAGGACCCACCATTTATCTGTTCACAGCCACAGTTCCTCAGTGCATTCACATGACCGCCTTGCCATCAGGAAGCAGTCACAAAGAATCTTGTGCAGAGTCCCACAAAACAAGACAGACTTCCCAAGACATGTATTGCCATGCCTTTGCTCACCCTGTGACTCCCTGCATGTAACTGAAGGATTACGATGTTGTTTCCATGGATAAGACTATTCTTAGTTCTTCCACAGACCAGTAATATATACTTGATATAAGTCTATACTCCCAGCTGGACATGTTGCCCTAGTGATATGCCCACACTCCTCCTTGTACACATGTCATGGGGTATAGGGCATGTCTCAACCAAATATCCATTACAGAGAAGATTGTCTGGTGGAACAATAGAGACTCAGCGGTCTGTCTGCACAAATGCACCCAGGTTTCCATGCTCAAATTACTTCACTGTGCACAGAATGATCCAGGAGCACATTCAAATGGTGCAGAAGGTGCTTTCATTTTGGAAAGGTGGTGCTCTAAGCAGTACAAAGGCTTCGTTTACAGGGCTGACACCCTCCCCTTGCACTCTTCTAAAGACTGTATTCCCCAGAATCACTTTATCCCCTGCCTTTCACTGTGCCAGGAGCATTTCCTTGTGTACACATCCACCTGAAATGGGCCACACTCCCTTCCATTTCATGTCTCCCTCTGCCACCAGCTCTGCCAATTTTGCACGCTGGGCACCAACACCCAAAGGGGTCACCCAGATGCATGTATTTTTCTTTAAATATTTTCAGGTCACAAAAATTCATGTAATCCGCGAAAGGGGGTTAGAATCACAGAAGTAATCTTTTTACAAATTTGCACGTGCTCTTTCATGTGCAAGCATACAAACTCACACATGCAATTCCTCCCTGCTCTCCAGCTTGTGCACCTCACAAGAATCTGCACACAGCCAGATATACTTACTCTGTCCCCATCCTGACTGCCTTCATATGCACAGACCCCCAACTCAGGCACACATGTAGCCATGTAAGGGAGTTGGATGTCAATACTGGATGACTCTGCATCTTGTTTGGCACAGTGGCCAAGACTGCTTTCTGTAAACCACAGCAGGTCTGGTTTTGACACTATACAAGTCAAACCTGCCTTAGCCTTTCACTCCATCCTTATGTCTTGCCCTTTCCTCCCCCAATCCCACCCAGCTGTGCTCTCCACCTAGAGGCAACACCACAAACACTGTCTCTTTAAAACTCTAAATTTGATGTTTGTTCTGTAGGGAGAGGGAATTTGTAACATTGCACATTTTCCATTCTGCCTCTGCTTGCACTGCCTTGGCCCATTTGTAGATAGCACATCCCAGAAATACACTTCTCCTATGCACCCAGTATGCAAACATGATCTCCTTTTCTTCAGAAATACTATTCCTTCCTTTCCTCTTCTCTTCTACATCTCCTTCCTTCCATATTGATTTTATAAATAAGTGTGTGTGTATTTTTGGTGTATGTATAATTTATGTATAAATGTATAATTTTTCAAAATCAAAAGTCTAAATTTAAACAATCAAGAAAGAGCCTAAGTTTAGGCAAATATTAACAGCAGGCACTATTACATGCTGTAATAGACTGTGCTGCAGTCTTTCTTTTTAAAGGCAGATGACCAAAAATTTTTCTAGAAAGACTTTTCAGAGACATGAGTATGTTGAAAGTCAATAGTCCCTTTAAGAAGTGCCCAGACGTTAGTGCTTGAAGACTCTATTGCAGTTTTAAAGTGAAAGCTTGAACGTGGGCAGTGGGGTAATGAGGTTGTCCAGCTTGAAGAAAACGAGGACTAGTTGCGGGGATTGAAGTGCTGGAATATTAACCCTCCCTGACCAAAGAAATGGGAACTGTTACTGTTGCCAGAACCATCCAAACTATCCTGAAACTAGAGGTGGTGCAGGGCATCCTGTCTGACAGATATGTGAGGGTTTCTTTTGTGACTTTGTCGTTTGGTCACACTCTCTGCTCTTCCTTTTATAAATTAATGAACAGACATCAATCTGCCTTGCAAAACATGGATACCACCCCTCTCAACTGAAATACAGTGATGGACATTTTGAGCAGAGCTGATCACAGTTTGCCTCTCAACCAAAGATGGACTTTTAACCCTGTGCCTTGGCCCCTGCAGAGAGGGGAGGGTGCTTACTTTGGAAGGAGGAGGAACTGTTCAAAATGGAGCCAAAGGAATAAAATCTAAATTGGCCCCCAGGAGAAAACAATTACTAGAGGCAAACTCCAGCATATCTGTCTGTGTACACATGTGTGCATGTGTTGGGGGAGTTGCTAGAAGCCTGGGGAACAATACGCTGTGCAGATTTTAGAAATGCTACAGGAACTGCAGAGCTAGGGCATGACAACAGCAAGAAATGTCCTATTACCTATGGGTAAATGTTTCATACATAGCATTTTCTGGGAAGTGTATCTGTGAACTCACAGTCCGTTAGCTCAGGCTTTTGGCACATCACTCTTCCTCTTCTCTGTCAAAACTAGTACACACGTAAATCCCAAACTAGACAGAGGACAAAGGAATATCCTTCCCCAACCACATCAAACTCCTTTATATGCTTCCTTTAGCCTACCAGCATTTTGTGTTACCACCTATGTGCCTGCTCAGAGATACATGTTCCCTGCCATATACCAATATACTCATATGCAGTATCCAACCAGCAAGTGCATTCTCCCAAAGGTACCTATCGGCATTGCACTCACAGTCCCCATATAGATGTCCTATAAAAAAATGCAGTATAACTCTGCTTTTTTCCTTCCCCATACCCACCTCTGAACACATCAGCTTTCACATTTGCCTACTATCTGTGTAAATGTACCCTCTACGCTCCTCCTATCCCATCACTCCTCCTCAATATCTATATGGATGGACATACTCTGTCCATGTGTCTCAAACACTTCATGCATATATCTTGTCATTCTTCACACCCCAACCACAGCTATTTCTCTCCTATGGCTCCAGGACTGAACTATTGTGTTGTCCATTTCCCAGCGACAAGGGGTCTAGTTGCAGGGTTATTGATTGGTTTTCATGCAGACAGATGGATCTGCCTTTGGTCTCCCCACCAAAATCCACCCCTGCATGGGCTGATTGTCACTGCTCCAGGGATAGGATTTCACCAAGAGACCACCCTCCATGCAAACATCTTTCACCCAGGCCATGGATGGTAATAAATGGAGTGAGGCTGAGCCATAATAAAAGCAATTGAGTGGGTTACCTGTGCAGACATGAGATTTATACCTCCTCATATTTGATGTGATTGTTTTATTGAGTTCTCAGTGCAGTTAGGATGCCGTTTATTTATTTATTTATATGCCTACTTATCAGGGTGGAGGGGGGAGCCTGTCACAGTCTAGCTAGCATTCAGCCTCCGTTTTGTCAGATATGAGCCCAAAGAAGAGGGCTCTCTAGTTTTGCTCTGCCTTTTACCTAGTCTTGAGTTTAGTGGTTGAGCCCTGGCCAGGTATCTCATTTCCTATAACAAATAAAGATGTTTATTTCAGGATCCCTGAAACCTTGAAGATGGTCTGAATTACGAGCCTAGTAGAAGCTAAGGGGATGATGTAAAGAAAGGTGTGTGTATCTACTCATTTTCTAAAAGAACCTCTCGAAAGAAATTCCTATTTATGCTGTGCCTGTTCTGGACAATGGGCTGTGATCTATGCACAGAGCCTCTTTATGCTATTGCAGTAGAAATAGTAAGCACCGGCATTGCTTCTGACTGTCATCACATGTGAGCATTGAGAAATATTAGCAGGTGCAAATTGATTGGAAATGAATATTTGTAAGTGCTCTCCGAGGAGTTTGGAAACCTGGTGATTAGATTTGTGATTTTCAGCTGAGTAGATAGCCATATAAGTGCTACAAAATCAGCTCTCAGTTACTGGCACTGGAGAAAATTGGAGGCTAGCACTGAATATCATACTGTCTAGTATTTCATCACAAGCCTAACGGTGTTTGTTGTGGGTTTTCCAGCTCCTCTAGTCAAGTGATAGCATGAGAATTTCAGTTCTCATTTAATAAAGTATGTTTCCAGTGCTTGTGGGGCTTGAAAAGGAGCCTCCCTGAAGACTCAAAGGACTGCATTGTTAAGATATTCTTAAAGTTGTTTAATGGGAGTCAGATATCCAAATCCCTTTAAAAATGTAGGGTAGAAAAGAGAAAACAAGTAAAAACAAACCCACATTATATTACAAGTACTGATGATTTTTATGCCAATTGTATGGTTTAGGCTTTGTCTTGGCATTTTTAAACAGTTGGGACTGGTAAATGTGGCCGTGCGTGTATAGGCTCCGATAGATTAATTGGGATTATACTGGAAAAATCTTCATTCCTGTTAGCTCTCAGTTTAAAGTATGACTGGGAGGAAACCTCAAACCTTTCTGACACTTTCATGAGTAGTAAACATCATCAGAGCCTTCTACACACGGAATTTCTAAAGACCTAGTTAGCAGCACAGATGTCTGGCCAATGCTTTTGGAGTCTCTACCTTTCCCTTTATAGAGACACTCCCCAAAAGTGGGATGCCTAAATATTTTGCTGATTTTAAGTGGAGAGCCTAAACTCCATTTGCGTTTCATCATGGCTTAATTAAAGACCATGGAATCTAAGTCAAGCTCAGACTTTTTCAACTGTTTTGAAATATCTTTTTATTCAAGTAATATTGAAATCTTTTGTTTGAATGGGCTTTTAGGATCAGAGGTAGATTTTTGGGGATGTTTCATATACCACTGAAAACATGACTTTGTTCTGTATGCATCATGTCATCATATCATAAAGGGTCCAGCTGGCCTGCTAGAGCATTATCTATCTCTTTAGCCAACACAAGATTATTTTTTATTGTATATTTGCTTGTTATTAATGCCATCTAGTTATATATATTCCAAGAAATCAGGAATTCCTATGGGATGCAATTCCACAACTTAATGGACCTTCCTATCGGGGGATACCTTCTGCTACCATTTAAATGTTTCCTTTCTTATTTCCCTCCCTTCATTCCTGGCTATACTGCTTTGTTTAAATGTGAATAATTCTTTTCCTGTTGGAGGGACTGTGCCCTTCAGATCAGATCACTATATTGTTCTCACCACTTCGTCATTGCTTCACCAAGCCACTTATATTTTCTCCTCTTTTCTCCAAAAGTCATATGAATTTTTTCACATAATAGTGATTCTGGTAAATGAGGTTTTAGCTCCAGAAGACTCAGTCACCCAGCACTGAAATGCAGCTACCTCTATGGCAGAAAGCAGCAATCATTCACTAGATGCAGAAGGTTGAAAATGTTTAACTTCCAACAAAAATCAAGCTTTCTGTACATCTATACAAAAAGCAAGATCTGGGATTTTTAGGTGATAAAGAGACCAATGTGGTTCTGAGCTTTGAGGTTCACAGAACAGGGAGCTCAAAACTTCCCAGGCACAACCAATTTTACTTGCTAACTGCCTCTGTTGAGCTAATATCTCTGCAATATGAAAATTAGAAAAAATGCAGCTATCTTATTGTAGTTCCCACCAGACAACCTTCCAGTGGCCAGATATGAGGAATAAGACAAAAGGAAATGCTGTTAGCATTCATTTACTCTTTTGACTGCAGTAACATTGTCTGTAACCTCTGCTTTACGAGCCTGTCCTTTATTTGCAATGATAAAAAGAAGATAATACCAGGTTTGTGTCTGATGGAAAAGAATCTGAATTTAAAGGAGTATATTCCCTGTAATGAAGCCCTGTGTGACCCAATCACTTTCTTTTCTCAGCTGAAAGCGACTGGCAGTAGAAGTCTTCTACCTTGAGAGCATGCCTCGATGCAGGAAATCACATGGGAACCTTAGGCTCAGCATCAACTAAGGGAGAGGATCCCTGATCCCAAGTTTCTTCTGTGAGTGCTAAGTACCAGGTTACGAAACCTGGTAAACACTACTGGGTACTGTTGGACAAGTTTTCTTCACCCCTGCTTGCACAAGCACATTGTCAGTCAGAGGCTACTCTAGTCTACGTGACCAGTCTAATCCTTGGCCTCTCTATTGAGAAAACTGACTTGTGGCTACTAAATACTGATGGTGGCAGTAGGTTTGTGTGACACACACACACATACTTGCCAGTTAAAACTGTGCAATTCACCCCGTGAAGCCATGCAGTTATCACTACTTTTGGTCACTATGAACAAGCTGCCATTAGAGATACCCTGTACTCTTCCAACTTATTACCTGTCCTCCAAGAATTCTGGATTTATTCAGTGGGAAAGACAGGGGAGATTCACCAGTGACTTTGGCCAGGGTGTCCTTTGGGGAAATTCTCAAGTGAGGCTAGTGAGAGTGACTCAGAAAGCTCTGTTTGCATAACATTGATTTCTTCCGCATATGACACAGCCTAATACGCCTGCCTTTTGCCAGACGCAATTTTTTCTCTTGAGACGTTATGTTTACCTCAGTTGAGATTCTGCTCAATTCTATCTCCCTTGCATGGGCTAAAGTCTCAGCTGATGTAAAACAATGTAGCTCCAGTTTTGAACCCTTTCTCATTTAGTGAAAGCTCACACTGAGTTTTACAAAGGTAGCTAAATACTGGTATTTTCATTTTACAGATGGCAAAGCAACCTCATAAGGAGTCCGTGTGACCTGCCCAAGATCACCCAAAAAGTTAATGACAGAACTGGTAAGAGAAATCTGATCTCCTAATATGCCATTCTTTGCTCTAAACTACAGGCCTGCCCATGGCCACTGAAATTGGCCACATGCTCAATAATGTATATTTCTCTGATCGTTATAACCTGAATCAATGTGTGTGTTCTTCCATATGTATTTTTAAAAAGCACATAATTATCGGAGACTTTAACCAGGAATTATTAGCCAATTGTTATATAATGAAACAGGAAAGATCTCCCCAAACCAAGCGCTTAACACTAGAATTTAATGTAGACCAAATACCTAAGAGAAGATAGAAAAAAGATCTAACGGCTTGACCAAGATAATATATCCACTAAACTCTATTCCCTGCCATGGGGTATTAGTTAGCTCAGGAACTCAAGGTCCAAAGTGTATCCTGAAGACAGACTAAACTCCGTAATGCTTTGGCTTCGGCATTCCTTGGATAAGGTCTAACTGGGAGGCCCTAGTACTGAACCCAGATGCAGGAGAGCTGGAATAGAGGGACAGATTGTGAGGGCGTTGTTTTGCTTTGCTTTTCTGGACCAGTAAGGAATTCATTAATTTAAGAAAAGCAGGAAATAATGCTTAAACGACAATGCCCATTGCATCACTTGCTGCATAACCGTAAACATTTATCTGTGATGTGCTCCGTCCTGTTCCTACCAAAGTACACTGTCTAATTCAAAAGGGGTTTTGGGGCTGATTATTATCTCATGAAACCTCTGTTCTTAGGCTAACTGTACGTGCTGCAAAACAAAGGAAAAACATCTGCCTCCAAGTTCATACTTAGGAGACCGCCGCAAGGCTTACAGCAATGCCTAATTACAGTGAAATATTCTAATGTGAAGTGACCAAAGATAACTTGTTTATAGTCATATGATAGATGGCAAAAATCCGGCTGGCAGGCTGCTCAAGAAGCAAGGTGCTCAAGTGATTTAAAGTAAGCATTAATTGCTTACCAAAGAATTAAGAGCTTCTGTCACTTGTCTGCTTCTCAATTACATGTAGTGTGTATAGGTGTGTGTGTTTACATATATGCATGTATATATATGTGTGTGTACCTACACATACCCAATAGGTTTGTACTGTAAAGTAGCCAATGTATAAAGCGGGAACAGGAAAGCTCCTGGTGCAGAGATAACCGCTCTGTCTTGATCCTGTCAGCTCTGGTGCACTTTGCTTATTAACTAATATACTCTCTGGACTTTTTTTTGGCCATAATTAAAGAAAAACTACCGCATAGCAGAAGACTTTTAGGTTTTTTTTTCCTGAATCTTGACAGGGTAGTTAAGTCATGTTTTTCACCAGAGTTTGTATCTAGTCTTTATCCACATGAGTTTGCTATGAACAAGTTTCTGATAAATCTCAGTACTGAGTTACATATTGTCCCAGATGTGTCTCAGTGCAATACTGACAGATCAGGACAATGTAAGCACATAGAATTAATGTATCACAAAAAATAATTAACAGAAAATAGATGTTAAAAATGTTTTAGGGAGACTTTCAAAATGGAATTGAAGCTGCTTTGTTTTGTAGTGTCTCACCTGAAAGCCTTTGTTAATGTTAGACTAATACCCAGAAAGAAAGAAAGAAAATAAAAAGTAATTAATACATTATCAGAAAAATAATAACCAAAAATAATTTTTTTCCATGTATAAGAAGATCTCCATTTTAAAGTGGAGTATTCACATCTATCTAGGGACATAGGTAACTTCTGTCTCTGTAAGTGCCTCACTTATAGTCTCAAGATGTTAAACTGCTCGTGGACATAGCTCTAACAGTTCTGGACCCAGGGCCAATGCAGATTTTGCTTTGGAAAGTCCACATTTTGCAAAAGTCAGAGAACAGGTATTTCTAGAACATTGGATTTTAAAACTGTCATCTATCTGAAGCTGCTCAGAGGCTCAAAGTGTTAGATTAATTCAAATTTCTGATCGTACCCCGGGTAAGGGATATGCTGTTACAAAGGGATGACCCAATTATGTATGTGTATTTTGACAACGGGAGAGAGAAAATGTGTATTTAAATCGTGGACTTAGTCTCCTCTTTGTGTTTTGTGAGTTTTGTGAGCTGGAGTTACAAAGTGCCTGGACTGATGAAGCTCATGCTACTCTCCGCGGCACCGGGATTGGGCCCTTATACACTCACTACTTCGTATTCGGCTGCAGTTTTTCCCCCATTCACTGTCCTGTTCTTGCCTAGCACAGGCGTGTAAATTTTATGACCTGTGATATGGTGGGGTCACTCCTCATAGAAGTGAGTTTTAGGGAGCCTCATACAAAGGTGAACAGTGAGAAGTGGGGCCTGATTTTTTTAAAGGAATGGGGAAAGACTTCATCTCATGAAGGCAAAATGTGCTTGTGCCTTGGTGACTACACACTCAAATGCCATCGCAGTATGAATCAAATGTGGTGGGTCACAGCTGAGCCTCTTTAATATAATAATACTTAGCAGCTACAAAGCCCTTGTCCCTCTGAAAACATTTTGTAAGTGCAATCTAACTGACATTTGTTCCCACCTCCTTCTGAGAAGGATCAGTTTTCATTTCCAGGGTGGGAAAACTGAGGTACAAAAGCCCTGCCATAAACTGGTAGCAAAGGTGGGAGCAAAACCTGACACTCAGGCACCTGCCCGGGACATCACAACCCGGATGTGAGGCATCAGGTCCAGCAGGCATAAGGCTGACACTTCACTGACATTTGGATGCTAAGAGCCCTTGAGCTGGCCAAAGTATATGCGCATGTTGGGTCCATGTATGCTATTCCTCCAAAGAGCCCACGGCCCTTTCCTCTGGACTTCTGTACAACCAGCTTAATTCCTCACAGGGATAGCTGGCTGTCCTTCCGCAGCTGCCTTTGTAAGGTGTCTGAATGTCAAACTGTTATTATTTCAATACCTGACTGAGAGAGTAACAGAGACCTGGAGGTTTTTTAGGAGGGTGTATAATTAGCCGATCAGTATTATGTTACCCTGTTCATAACTTAATAACCATTTTAATACAGATGGCACACACAGGGATAATTTCCTAGGGTAGCCTAGCAGTATATTACAGAGACAGTGTGTCTGAGGGAATCTTTCTTAGCCAAGGTACATTCCACTAGCTAATTCTACCTGCTGTTTTCAAGATGATTTGGGATAATTCCATATCATTTGCAAAATATTAAAACCCATTTATATAGGATGCCAGATTTAGAAATACACAGTCTGAGTTATTAGACATATTTTGATAAATCTGCCATGAAAAGCGCAAGAGAAAAAAAATACCACTGCATTTTCCCTGCTTTTTTTTTTCTTCCCTTGCTATAAATACACCAGGTTTTAAAAAAACAAAACCAAAAACCTGGCTAAACTTATTATATATCAAAAGGGCCAATATACTGATTTGTGTGTTTTTATCTATGCGGACACTACAAAGGCTGTGTGTATATTTACATATACCCCATATACATTTATCTGAGTGGGAAGCGCTGTATGTTTTGCACGCCGTGCAAAATTTCTTGTATTCTTACTCTGTCGGTGAGGTGTTTTGTACCTATGTACGTACCCTTTGCAAATATGCCTGTGTTACTCTTTTTGTAGAAGTTGTATTTCTGTGGTCATAGTCAAGGTATCTGTATATACATTACACTAAACCAGTGTAATTACTTTTACTGTGTGTGTAAGTGTTGTGTGTCGCCAAAGTGTGAAGATCTGATGTATGTTGCGTTTGAATGTACCGTGGTGTGAACAGTCCGAGCGCTTTACCGTGGGTTAGTACCGGATTACATCTACCACCGGCCTTTTTCTCTTGCACCGATCCTTTCCTTTTGCCTGTCATATGATTATTTTTGTCACCTCAAACCTGAGACCAAATCTGAGTCCCTCCACCAACAAAAGTCTCAGCCTAGCAGCCGGCGGAGGAGATGGGGGGAAGCGGTTCGCTAGTGCTCAATCGATCCTGCTGCTTCCCAGCCTCCTGCCAGGACAGGGACCAGCCCCGGCCGGGACCCGCGGACACCGAAGGAGCAGCGCTCCCCGTCCCGGGGAACGCACCGCCTGGCAAGTTTGGGCTCTCCCTCGGGTTAGCGACGAGGGAGGAGCCGGGGGGAGTGGGTGCAAGGGAAGCCTGCCTCCGGCACTCCGCGGCTTGGCAGCGGGGAGCGGCAGCTTTTCGGCTCGGAGCCCTAATGCCTTGGCGAGGCTGGCGGCCATTTACACCCCGGGAGGGGTGCCGGGGGGACAGGGGAAACCCCAGCTCCGCCGCCCGTCCCCCCGCCAGCCCGAGCAGCCCCCAAACCTTGCGGCACCGCCGGCCTGCTCGGTGAAGAGCGCATCTGGCGTGGCGGCAGCGCT
>NW_020799105.1:5043809-5046561 GCF_003259725.1 Athene cunicularia
ACCCCGCGGCATGTCCCCCATGCAACGCGTCCTCTCCCGTTATTTTCGGAGGCGAGTTGAAGGGATTCAGAGAGAAAAGGAGAAAAGGGAAAGAAATGTAGGGAAAGGGAAGGAAAGAAAATATTTTGCGTCCCGCGGCCGGTGTTCGTTTACATACAGACCCTCTCTCTCCCCAGCTTTCGATCTTTAAAAAAAAAAATCTTACTGTAAAAAATAAAAAATTTAAAAAATCTAACAGATACACGTTTCCGTCTCTCCTCCCACCCCCCGTCTATTTCAGGGAGAATTTCAAATGCTCCTTTTTCCTCCGTTCCTCCGTTTCTAAGCAAAAGACCGCTCGCTCTCAGATAGGACTGCTAGGATCGTTTTTTTCCCGATCTGTCTTTCTCCATTTCGAGAAATAACTTAGGGGGAAAAATACATATGCACCTGCTAAGCGTGGGCAGGAGGATTGGGGTGATGGGAATGAAGAGAAATATCTCCTTTTGGGACTCGGCAGGGCAGGCGGCTGCGAACCGCTTGCACCTGTGGTGGTCCGCGGTCGAGGCGGGAGCCGCTCGCCCCTGCCCGGGCGTGCAGGCAGCCGCAGGCTCGCAGGCGGTGCAGCTCCACTGGCGCTGCCACCTGGGTGTCTCTATCTCCGCAATATCCAGCTGATAGAGCTGTGGAGTGCATTCTGTATTAAAGCTTTCCTTTCACACAACCCTAACCTGCTGTATCTTCCTCGCCAAGAGATCTTAGTTCGTTCTGCAGGTTGCTGAAAAATGATCTGTTTGTATTTTCGCTGAGGTTTTTTTCTCCCCTGCTTCTGACACTGACTTATTGGCTCTGAACTTAGTGGAAACTCTCATTGCCCTGCGATCGATCCAAGTCCTTTCGCACAAATAGAGTTTTTTCCATCTCCCCCCCCACCCCTTCAGGAACACCTCCACGTACTCCTTCCCAGCCGCCTCGGCCAGGGCGCCGGCGGGCTTCCCCGTCCCTTCCCCGATGAGCCGGGATTATTTGTTACGTTGTTAGTCTTTCTTATAGGATATTTAGGGTTTCGGAAGGGAGGGGGGATATTTATCTTCCTGCAGTAAAACCCGCGGGTATATGTTCTGTGTGTTTTCTTCATTTGTTCAGAAGCCCTTCTGCACATGTTGCCTCTAAAGTTACAAGACAGCAATTTCTTCGGCAACTCCATGATAAATAATTCAAAGCACCTTTTATAACTCGCATTACCAAGTATTAAAAGGCAACAGAAGCAAAAAAAGATTAAAAATTAATAATTCAAATTATTGCAGCTCGGATATTTTTCACACGAGTGTTTTGCTCTGCCCCGTGGTTTTCTAAGGTTCTTTCTATGAGAGCAGTAAGGTATTTACGTGTATTTATCTGCGTATAAGTGCCGACGTCTGTATATACATGTACCCATCCAGTCGTACCGCTTTCATACAGACCGTGTTTTGCTGGCTCGGTGTGTGTCAGGAGCCCGCGCCCGAATGCATTTTAATTGCTCACTAATATCGAGGTCTGCAGCTCTCGAAATACACTTTAGGGAACAAATCAAATGTTGATTTTATTATTTTTTTAATCGGTACCTCAAATTGTTCACGAATCTCACTGGAGTTTTTAAAAAATCAGCGAGTGAGATGCCTCCTTCGGCTGCCTACATGTTCCGGATCGTACCGGAGGCAGAATTACTGCAATCGCGTCTGAAAACAGAAAACTAAAAATCGTGTCTGATACACGGACTTTTTTCCGTTATAGGTCTTCGAAAATTAAACCCTATATTTTAAGCAGTGTATCCTGGAAATCAATAATTTGGAAACAGGAAGACAGTTACCTACATCCACGTTTGGCGATCTGATGATCATGGGTTTGTCTTTCTGCGCCTTCCTTCTCACGGCAAAATCGGGATTTTTTTAAACTTCAAGCATTTCCATTTTATACCTTTTCGGTTTGTTTTTATGCAGCGGGCAGGGCGTGTCCTCAAAAGTTTCAGTGTCAAAAGTTACAAATTGCTCTTAATTATTCATTTCCTGACTCAAGATGCTCTCAACCTCGGTTTTCTATTTGTATTTTTTTCTGTAATTTAAATCTCGGGATTATTTTTTCTCCGTGCAGTGGAATTAAAATCCCTGAAAATTCCTGGTTACAGACCCTGGTAAATGGGTCTTTTCACTTTCCTTCGTCCCGATCTTACAGACAGGATCTTTAAAGTGGAAATATATCACGAATGCACTTTCCTCTGTGCCAGGAATGCATTTAAAATGCACGCCGGGGATGTGGTAAATAAACCAGGAAGGATCGTGCCTTCTGGGGAGCCTCCGAAGCCGCCAGATCTCCCAGCCATCCAATTGTCCTATTTTTCCCGCAGTCCAGCCTTTCACCGAACCAAACCAAACCGAAGCACGGAACAGCCACCAACCAACCCGCCATTGATTTGAAACTGGCGTCTCCCCTCTCTGCTACTGAAATCCGAAATCAAAGCGAATGGCAACAGATCGCGGGGAACCCGGGGGTTTAGAGCCCCGCAGGGGTGCGGGCAGCCCTGGCCCGGCGGGGCAGGGACGGGGAGAGGGTCCAGCCCGGAGGCTGACTCGAGTCGCAATAAACTCGTGTTGTCTGAGGGGCGATGGGGAAAGTGCCTTTGCGGAGGAGAGATCCGGTTAGGGGCGGGGGGGTTGCTTTCTCACACATGCGGCTAGCAGCACAGGCACGGCCGGACACAGCCCCCAGCCCCCCGGCCCGGGGTCCTGGCCCCAGC
>NW_020799105.1:5047755-5050824 GCF_003259725.1 Athene cunicularia
CCCCCCCCCCCAAGCTAGAAACATTTACACTTCAAAAGAGGCGCACGCCTCTCTGCGGAAATTTCAAGAAAAATAAACTTTTGGGGGAGTTGCGGCGATGGCTATCTTTCGATCTGCTTCATTAGCTGGCTTTCTCCAGCTGATCAAGCCAAAATCTTCTCCATTGATCTTATTTCCCACCCTGGCCCCAATACACACAGCCGCGAGGGCCCTGCCCGCTCGCCTCCGGAGTCTTTTCGGTTCTCCCGTGCTGCCTTGGCTTTGCCAACTTGCCGGGCTTGCCTTGGCCCCGGGAAGCAGATTAAGCAGTTGCCTCCTCTCCTCTGTTGCCAGCCGAGGCAGGGCGCTCCGCCCGGGGACAATGAGGTCGGGCGACGGGAGGAGCCCCTTGGAGAAGTCAGGCCTGGAGCAAAATTGTTGTGTCTACGATCGTCGTTGTCTCCAGAGCCAGGACTTGCGTCCACGTTGACTCCCAGTTTTTTACAGGTTGTCTGCCGCTGATTGCGCTGGACACCAGTTAAAGGCGACCTGTGGCCAGCGGGCCGGCGTGCTGCGGGGGCAGAACTTTGGCATTTGTACCGCAGCAAGGTGCGTCTAACTGCGCGGATCCCTGCCCCACCGGTCGTCTCCCCCTTGCCAAACATTTCAGCACTTACAGCCTAAACGTTGGTCGTTTGGAGGTGGTTTAGCTCTGCCCTTAATACTCCCCAGCACCGTATTTACGGATTTACAGGATAAATCTGCACTGACCATTTATATGTATTTTTCTGACCTGCCACAACTGATTTAATCTCGAGTGGGAAAGTCGGGGACAAAATCCTTGGCTGTGAGGATAAAAAAAAAAAAAAAAAAAAAAAAAAAAAAAAAAGAACAAGGATGTCGGCATGATGTGTATGAGTGTGAGAGGGGTCTAGGGGTCTTCAAGGAAGGGAGCGCTTTGATAAAACCTTCCGGGGTGACTTTTGGAGTGCTTTGTCTGAGGACGGAGTGGTTTCTGGCCTAAGGAGCATCCTGCTGCCTCTCCCCAGCCAGCACCCAGGGTAAAGGAGTGTCCAGACCGGGGGTCACTCCTTCGCTGTGGGGTACTGGAGACTGATCTTCCCAGCGGGAGAGGGCGATGGGGCAGGGCCGAGGTGCCTGGACAGCAGAGTGGAGATGTGGGAATGGGATCAAAGTTGCTTGAGAGATTTTCCCCGGGCCGGGCCGGGTGAGGGGAGGCAGACAGGACCCTGCGACCTCTCCCCACACCCCCAAGCCACTCTGCCCAGAAGACCCGAGATTGTTCATGGTGGCTGAATTTAACAAATAAACACAAAGTTAGGTTTTAAACGAACAATTAATAAGAAAGAGAGCGCGAAAAGAATAAAAGCACCCCATCCTTCCCCTCCCCCTGTGTCTCCGAGCCCCTCTCCCTCTCTCTCTCCCCCTCTAAGCACCTCTGGTCACGTTGGAGGATGAGTTTTTGGAGAGCTTCTGGTACAATATGGAGCACCACGGGCTGCAATTTCACACTCCACAGCACATTCCCCCTAAAGCTACTTTCTTTTTTTTCCCATCTAAGACCCCCTCATGTCTCCCCCTCTCTCTTTCTATCGCTCTTTTGTGAGCCATGGGTGGGTTGCATGTCTGGGGGACGCCGGGGCC
Organism: Athene cunicularia; assembly: GCF_003259725.1. Lineage (NCBI taxonomy): Eukaryota > Metazoa > Chordata > Aves > Strigiformes > Strigidae > Athene > Athene cunicularia. The sequence goes on from NW_020799105.1 coordinate 5,049,400, forward strand.
GCGGGGAGGCCGGCGGATGGGCCCTGCCAGCGGGGCGGGTGCGTGTGTGCACCGGGGGGGCCGCGCTCCCCCCTCGCCCTGCCTGCTGCTGGCTTTTCCCTTCTCTGCATTTGTTTGCCCTGAATGGTAATAGCCCACGTGTGCTGCTCTTTATTCAGTCACCGACACTTTAACCTCTCCTCTTTACAAGAGAGCGTTTGCCACAAAAATGAAACAAGCCGGAGACCTCTTGCAGCCTCATTGAGGGAAAAAAAAAAAAAAAAAAAAAAAAAAAAAAAAAAAAAAAAAAAAAAAGAAAAGAAAGAAAGAAGGGGGGAAAAAGCCAACAATGTGAAGAGACACTTCTGCAACAAAGCCGCCTCTTACCACACCGGGCCGGCCGGAGCTGGGGCGAGTCTCCAAGCCTCTCCGGCCGCAGACATACAGGGACTGGGGACAGCCTCGGCACAGACCGGCCGAGCCTGCCCCCTCCCTTCCCAGGCATCTAGGCAGGGAGCGGACACACGGCTCCCAGCTCCAGGCTCGGTCCATCTCCTGCCCCCCAGCCTCGCAGCGGCCCGGGCTGGGGGAGCCCTCGCTGCAAGCGAGGTCTCCGGACCTGGCTCCCAGTGAGGCGGCCTCCGCCGGCCAGCATCGCTCGCTCACCACAACCCCCCTGCCACGTATCTCTCCTTTTGTCTGTCCCCCTGTCCCGGAGCCCCTCCGCTCCTCTACCTGATCATTTCTTTGCCCCGGAGCGGTGGAGCGGGAGTGGGGCCGTACTGCTCCTCTGACCCAAAGGAGCTGGCCCAAATGTGAGCCCTCCTGCCCGTCTCGTAATGGGAGGCTGTGGCATCGGCGAGGCCCAGCTGCCTCTTCCCTTTGCCCTGGGCTGCTGTTGGGGTAGAGGCGTGGGAGCCCCCCTCTGCTGCCTCCTCCCCCCGCGCTGGAGATGTTTTTTTTTGTCCTCCTCTAATTTCTCCATAAAACTCCCGATGAGTGAATTAGACGCTTATTAAAGTCTCCTTTTAATCAGCAGTTGTGGGAGACCCTCCCTCCCTCCCTCTCTCTGCCCGTCCAAGGTTAGTTTGCCTCCGGGCCATTTGCAAATGTTAGGATTTACAGTTATCACACGCAAAAACATTTATATAACCCCTAACTATAATACACCCATAAAAACGGGGAGGGAGCGAAAACTGCTGCGGATCAGCGAAAAACCCTATGGCTTGCCCATTAAAGTCCCCGGAAACGGTAATTCCAGCAGTCAGAGGGGCCAAAGTGTGGTAATGACTGCCTGGGATTCAAGTCTCCAAAAATGATCGCACAAAGAGACTTGCCAGGGAGAGGGGCGGCCGTTGCGCTCCACTCCCTCCGCAGGGCCGGCGGGGAAGTCGGGAGCAGACTTCGCACATGCGTTAGAAAGTGATAGATATGCCTCGAGACTTT
>NW_020799105.1:5050874-5053149 GCF_003259725.1 Athene cunicularia
CTGGGGCCGGCGGGACTCTCCCCGTCGGCTCTCGGGCTCCGGCAGAAGTGAATTGACACAAACTGGTGAGATACGGTCGATTCTTTCGCCCCCACGCGCGCGCCAGAGTCACGGCGCGGCGGTGGGGGTGTGCACACGCGGTTAGAGTCGGGCCTGGGACCCCCCTCTTCGCTGATTTATATTTAGGCTTCACTTATTTAAACGACACCCACTCCCCGCACTGCGTCCCACCCCACGCAGCTCTAACCCGGGCAATAAACATCCTCGTTCGGTTATTTTCCAACGGAACCGCAGCATCTCCCTTTCATTTTTCACAATTAAAGAGGGGCCGGGATGGTGGGGAGCTCCTCCAGCCTGACAGCTCGTCCTAGCTCTCTCTGCTCTTAGCGTGCTCTCCAAACCAGCGGGGAAACGTTTGGGTTTGTTTGTTGTGGGTTTTTTTGTTTGTTTGTTTTTGTTTGTTTTTGTTTTTTTTTTTTTTAACGGGCAAATATAGAAATTCCGCTGTTCTCTCTAAGGTAGCAATGACACCAATTCCTCTTCCTTTTTAAGTGGCGCTGGTAGTTCAGAAGAGCACCACCGCGGTGGTAAGGCGGGTGGCCGTGGGAAGCCCGAGGACCGCCCGGTGCGGGGGTGCCCGCTGCCCGCCCGGGGAAGGCTGGCCCAGCGGGAACAGGGCAGGGCTGTGGATGGGGCCGGCGTCGGACAGAGCAGCAGCGAGGTCCTCCCGTTGGGTCTCTGCCCTCAGAGCTTCACGGAGTCAGAAAAACCCGACAAACAAAACTAATTCAATGTTCCGCCTCTCCCTGCCAGCGCACACACGGTATTTTATAGAAATCCGGCTAAAGAAACGGCTGACTTTTCTGAAACCCGATGTATAAAAGACGCTTAGAGAGGGGAAGAGCATCCTCAAACTACTCTGTAGCCATCATCATCATCATCATCATCCAGCCCGTCCGTTTGATTTAAAACCAGCACGATAGGGAACACGCTGTCACTGAACGCTGTCTCCTCAGCTTCCCCTTTTTTACCCCCCCAGCCACATAGCTTTTTACCCTCAGATTTGCGGGCTGCTGGTGGCGGTTTGAGCTGCTCGGCACAAACGTCTTTTGCGTGTCTCCAGCAAGCGGAGTAACGCTGGGTAAACACGGGGCTGGGAGTGGGAGCAGGGGCAGCCGGGGCTGCGGGGCTGAACTTCGGGAAGGAAAGAAGTAAAAAGAAGAGCGAGAGATTGAGAGAGACTCTCCCAGGCAGCTTGATCCCATTAGCTCCGTCCTTGGGTTGCATATTTATACGGTCTAGGAGGTGAACAGATGGACTATCAATTTAATTCCATCTTCAACACCATCAGAGATTGATTTTCTACTCGCTTTTAATTTTGCCATAATTAATTAGATCATTACAACTGTTTTCTATTGATCTCCCTATTTAAACCTCAGATGCAAAGGGACTTCGGCAGATCCTTTAAAAATACAGAAGGGAAAAGGAACAGAGGGGGTTGCAAACTTTCTGAAGGTTTTTTTCAGTTTCGACTTTGAAGATTTTCGGTGCAGAACAGAAAAAAAAAAAAAAAGCCGCTGTAGCCTTTTCATTTAGGAGGTCTTTTCGTTGCCTTTATATTTTTCCTTTACTTTTTGGTGAATCTTTCGCATTTTTTATACAATGTACGGCGTGTATAACAGATTTAATTGGTTCGATAATGAAAATATACGCTCGCACGTGTAGGTGTGTATATGCTCATATAAATACAACGTATTTAATATTAAGATTTACTGAGGTGGTGCGGATACATTTGTATATGGAGAATCTATCGACAGAAAAGCGAAGTGGTTTTCTGAAGGGCGGGTGTTTTTATTTGCCTCCCGTACGTGTGTCTCTGTGAACCTGAATCACGCTCTAGATGGGGCATATTTCACCCCGCAACTCCACCAGAAATTACAAAAGAAAAGAAAACCGGAGCTGCGAGCCCCGGTTCCCAGCGCTCGCCGGAGCCTTTCTTTCAAAGCCTTCCCTTCGGCAAACGCTTGGCAGCCGGGGCAGCAGCACGGATCTGTGCTGACAGTCGGCAAGGTTCGCATTTTAAACCTCTATGTCCCTTTTTCCCCTGGAAAAAAAATCTCTAAATCAAAAGCTCCGTTTATATACCTAATTTGAGGGAACCAAACCGCGTAACTGCTTTTACGGCGAGCGGCAGCGCCGAGGAAGACCTCTCCTCTCCGGCGGGGTTTGTTTGAAGCTTTGTTTGCAAATCATAAAATTGACGGCGGGGAGGGGG
>NW_020799105.1:5057070-5059622 GCF_003259725.1 Athene cunicularia
CCCGCCACCCCCGGCAGCCCCCGGGCTCTGAACCAGTTGATATAAAAGTGTGTGCGAGTGGGATAAAAGTTCCAGTCTCTCATGAGGGGAGAAGGCTGCAGGGGCAGAAGCAAGTTAATTTCCAGCCGATTTCTCATTACTCTTCTTAACGCCTGTAAGGGAGAGAAAATTAGGCACACAGCACACGTTTTGGCCACTTCATAAAAAATGCAGATTTGAGAGATGATGTGAAATGTGCCCTCGAGTCAATGATTAAAGATAGCTGACTAAATTTTTTTTTCCTATTTGGAGTTGAGATGAGAAATGCCCCTGAGCTCTGTAGGTCCAGGAAGGGTCCTTTAATAACTGATAAATTGGCCCAAGATCTCCTTCTCCCCCGCCCTTCCCCCTCCACCATCATACACCGCCGGCCGTCGGGGAAGAGATGCAATCCCCTGCTTTTCGCCCGGCGATCAATAGGAAAAGCTCTCGGGGAATTATTTCCCGAGCGGTCCTTGTGTGCATGGACACGGCCGGACGTGACCCTCCAGCGAGTGGGTGCGGAGGGCTGTGGCCGCTCCTGCCTCGTCCCACTCGTGTCAGTAACTTTCCCTCCCTACCATCCCCTTGGCTTGTCAACTTTGCCTCCGAGGCAAAAGGGACGCAGGGTTCAACAGCATTAAAGATTTGCACTTAAAAATAATTGAGGCGGGAGACGGCCAGCCTGGAAAAAGTAATTGAGGGAGGAGATGGCCAGCCTGCAAAGAGGCGTATCCACGTTTATTTTGCAATCAGAGAAAGTTGCGGAGAGTGATGGCAACGGGTATCTCTGGCAGCTGCCATCTTTCCCCTGACTGCCAGGAGCTGGGTCTTCCTTCAAGTTCCCTAAGAAAGTTCTGTCATCGACAAATATCCATGTAAAGGGAGGGCACCTGCCGCCCCCCACCACGACCACTCGTAAGCGGACAAAGAAGCATTTGCCGAGCCCTGCCGGGCAGAGATTTAGCGGCACAATGAAGGAAAACTGTCAGGAAAAGCCCAGATCTGTCCCTTGTCCCTGCGTGGCATCGGAGGGGACAAAACGGCCGGGCTGCTGGCTTCCAGGGCTGAGGTCACGGGTGGAAACAGGAGCTAGGAATGCTGAGGGAGAGGCGAAGGAGGACAGTCCCCTCCAAAAACCGCTTCCGTTTCTGACTTTTCTCAAAAGCATCCTTCACTGCGGTCCCCACTGCAAACTTCGGAGGAAGGAAAAAAAGAAAGGGAAGGAAAGATAAGATGAGACGGGGGGAAATAAAATCAAAGCTTTCCAGCCCGCTGGAAGAAGAAATGTGTATTTCTTTTCTCTAAACACTCCTAATTTTTCAACCCAATTGAAAATAATAAAATGTATAAAGAAAGCAGGGATGCAGTTTTCCAGAGCTCAGCTGCTGAATAACTCCTCATCAGCCGCACCGATTTCTTTGATTAATCCCGAGGTCTGAAGTAGAAGCAGTTCCAGTGTGATACCTTACACGCCAAGCTGCTTCTGCTTCCCTACTTTGTTAGACTCGTTTATGCGCATTTTTTTTAAACAATAATTTCACTCCTTTCCCCCTTAATAAATCCATTTTTTGAAGCGGTACCTGCTTTCTAATTGCCCTGAATAAATGCCTTTTCCCCATCTCTGGCTTCCTAAATCCCTCAGCACCCCGGTGGGAAGGAGGTCGCAGGCACCAGGCGGGGGGACCGGACCACCCCAGCTTCTGGCAATTTCCTCCTGCTCTGTAGTCAGGAACTTGTAATTGTAATTTCGTGTGTGAAACAGCGCAGACCGACATTCTCCCTCTTAATGGGACTTAACGTAACTGTACTGATCCTTTATGCAACTATATATCTAACGAGTTCTCTTATTGCTAGACGTATTGCCAATTCTCAGATTCCCTGTGTAACTATAAGTATGTATGTTATATTCGCAGCCACGCGTGTATACCCGAAATACATTCGCCTGTGGAGAGGAATACGTGGCAATATGTACGAAATGTATAATATAAAGCCGAATCTCTATATCAAAATGAAGATACTTTAATTTATATATATTTTATTGCATATAACCATTTCTTCTGGAGACAGCTAGGGAGCATTTAATACGTGGAGAGATGCACCTGTGCAGAGATTTGAAAGGGATTGCTCCTGTGTGCTTGCACAGGCTGTGTTTGTGCACATATATCATGTGTATCTCTCTCTCCCCTCTTGTGCATGTATAAAATATCAACGTGATGCTTTAGAAAAGCCGTGAGCTCTGCACAGTTCTTTACCCTTTTGCCAGATGATGCTGTTGTTTATAAAATCACACTTCTCTGCGAGGCGGTTTGCACCCTCCGCACTCATTTACACTATCGAGTCATTTATCCAGCTTTCCTTTCTCCCTGAATTACCCGGCTCCGAGTCAACCAGAAGCACCAAATTCCTGCCTTTCTGATGAATGGACAATGTTGTCTGCTCCTTTCAGGGCGAGAGAAAAATAGCTCGGGCAAACGAGACCGAAGCCGGGGGCTGCTGGGCGGCCGCCCCGCAGGGAGCGAAGCGGGGCCGGG
>NW_020799105.1:5059672-5122244 GCF_003259725.1 Athene cunicularia
CCCGGCCCCGCGTCCTCTCAGCACCGCGGAAAAAAGTAGTTCCAATACAATGTTTGTTAACTAGGTTATCTAGGCTGTAGAAGATTTTAATGTTGAATTTTATAGCTTTACCACGCTCTACCGTCCTTGTGAATATTGTAATATTGCATTTTTTACAAGTTACTCTTCTGTTAATGTTCCAGCTAGTAACTTTTATAATCCTCCTCAATGAAATTTTTTTGTATTCTTCCGCACCGTTAACCTCAATGGCGGCACCTCAGCCCCTGGCAGGAGGCAAAGATGAAATGAATTCCTCTTTAATCAGAAATAATAATAATAAAAACACACACAAGGTTTCTTCTGCCTTTTATTTCAGCTTCCCTTTCCGGGGAGGGGGTGATGCCTCAGGAGTCTCCAGCCCCCTGCCCTGTGCTGCATCCCTGGGGTGTGCTTCTGGCAGAGGTGGGCCAGGAATGGTGCTTGCCCAGCCCTGGTTACTCCACTGGGGATGGGGGGGCATGGCCGGACCCAGGCCCGGTCCCTCTGCCCCCCCAGCCTTTGCTGCTGCTTTCTGTTGACAGTCTGGAAGCTGGCTGTGCTGCAGGCATGAGTTGTCAGCCTTCACGGAGCTGCCCACCAGAAGGGAAAGTTAGGCACATATTTTCCTTCTTCTTCTGTATTTCTGTCTGTGGAGTGATTGAGATGCTCCACAGAGCAGCATCCTTACAGCATGAGGAAGCCGAGCTCGGCTCACTCTCTGGTTTCTGTTGACCTCAGCTGGGCTAGAGGTGCTCAGGTCCTAGCTGTTTGTTTTGTTGAGTGGTCTGAGATGGATCTCGAAGAGGTACATATGCAGGAGATGCACTCCAATGGACTTTTAATAAAATACACCCCTTTAGATGTAAATAAGGCTGGAAATCACCCCCCACCCTACCTCCCCCTCAAGTCCCCAACCTCTAGATGCCCTTACAAATGAATTAGACTTGCAAGCACAAATGATCAACACCCAGCAGCAGAAGGAATCGTACAGCAGTAATGAACTGAGTGCCCTTTAGCCCAGGGAGTGTATTTTGAGCAAGGATTGAATGTTGTTATTTCCCTTGGTCGTTGTTAGCATTTAAGAAGTTTGTTCTTGGGCTCAGCCTGAGTCTTGTGTGAAAGAAATATTGGAGGGGTTTGTGTATTCATTGCAGGGCATGGGTGAGGACTGCCTCTCAACCTTATCTACCAGCTACCTTCCAGAAGCTGCCCAGACAGCTCTCGGTATATTGTCCCCCAAATGATCCTAACAGCAATTTCTCTGTCCCAGCTCCTGGAATCAAGGGATTATATGCAACTCTCAGCTTTCCTGTATTTTAAAAAGTGTCTTTTTAGCTTAATATAGTTGCAAGGAAAAGCTTAGCATGATCCTTAGCAAACAAGAAGGATGTAAAGTTTATTGTTAAATTGCTCGTGTCAAACTGTAACTGATTCATGATTGATACAGTCTTTGGGGATGACAATAGGACTCTTGCATATTTTTATGAATCAAACCCACTTCCTCCTTTAAAAGCACAAGACAAGCTTTCTGGTAATTTCCAAGTATAAAGATAGTTTTCCTCTCTTAGAAGTTTGCAATTGGGCAATTGCATTAATTCATATGGTCCAGAGTTAAAGAATAACCTGAAAAAAACCACACATACACAAAGCAGCTAATTTTTAAATTTTTTAGTTACACTATTCAAACAAGTATTATAACTTCATAGCTATAGCTTCTTCATGTTTGGTGGTTTGTTTGTTGGGTTGTTTTTTTTTTTTTTTAAGGTGAACAGGTTCAATAGGTGCAAGTTTCTTTAAAAAAAGTGAAACATTGCAGTGGGTTAGATTATTTTAACAGAAATGTTATTATTTAACTAGTTAATACTCTGGTGTCACCTTGTAAGGAAAAAAATCTAATACAACCTAGTCTTTGCTTTAAAATCTTGATTTAAGAAAGGATTATTATTCTTCAAAGCACCTATCTGAGAACCTTATGGGATGCTTTTCAGAAATGCATTTCAGAGTTAGTACAGAACAGATAAGTAGGAAAAATGGATAATACTATTTCCAAATTACTGGTGAGGAGAAAAGGCAAAAGCAGGTGGAAGACACAAATCAAACCAGCATCATAGCTGGGAACCAGGTCATTGCTAATTTAGTGAAGGACTATTAAACAAAATGTCTAAGCTGTCCCCTCAGGCCTGGACAAAATCAAGAGCAGCTTTGGTCTTCTTGTCCAGAGATCAGTAGGTTGCACCACACTTCTGAATCCCACCCAGCCTCTTCTTCAGCTCCTTTTTGTGGTAGTGCTCTGGTCATCTCAGGGTACTCTTTCTTGGGATGTCTCTGGAGCAGCATGGACTGTACAGCAGTCATTCCTGAACAGGGCTTGGATATTATGCTGGCCGCATCGTATTTGCATAAATCAACCTCCTCTAGAGAAAAGGGCCCTGAATATCCCAATAGGCTTTAATAGCCCTGACCAGCCTCACCTGGAGCCTCCACATGCCCCACACCCTCTGACCCATGGGCTGGGGCCCAGGTGCTCCATTTAAGCTCAGACCTGGGCTTGCTTTGGCTATACTGTAAGTGTACCTCTTTCCTTATCCTTTTAGATGGACTTTAGACTTGTGTTGTAGGTAGCTTGTCTCCTGGATACCCCCTTTGTACACATGTTGTCTCTAGTCACCTCTTTCAGCCATGACTTTTGTATGGTCTCTGGACCTATGTTGCAGCATTTTTCCAGTCCTGTCCAACCCTGTCTGCTGTTGCTTCCCAGCTGGACTCCCTTAGATGGACCCTGGAGGTGGCTCATTGCTTCTTTTGCTTGTGTCTGTAGATGGGGCCTGCCGCTGACTTCTGGCTCTGCTTGCTGTGCAACCTGGCCCACCACCCTATGCCTGTGCTGGGGCTGCCCTCGGCCCCTGAGGGGACAGCTGGCCCTTGTTTCTCTCTGACAGATGCTTCTGCTTGTCCTACAGAGCTGCTGTAGCCCTTTGTGCTTCCCATTGAGATTTACACTCGTTCTCGAGAGTTGATATTGGAAACAGAGGCCTGAAGGCTCTGTTGAGGAATTATTTGGGGTTCTTGCTGCTGTTTATTCATATCCTGACTGCAGTCGTCAAAAGATTAGACAAAAGCCCATACTCCCTAGTGTTATTTATCATCAGAGCTCAATAAATACTTGTAAGATTTTAATGTTTTGTGAGTTGGTGGCAGAGGGGCATCTGCCCCTCTTAAATTCTGCTGTCTGTGAAATCAATATTTCAAAACCATTGTCTAGGGTCAGTGAAGGCTTCTAGGTCAGACAAAACCTGATGGAGAGATTAGGAACAGCCCCTTTCCATTCTGCTTCCCTTTTCAGCTTGTATACCTTTTTTGGGTCAAAACCTTTGCAGGTTCATTCCTTACAGAGACCTTAAACCTTTACTTTCTCCTCTCCTATTTAACATATATGTTATGATATCCTAGTGCCAGAGCCATTTATTCCTGAAGCCTGGGAGAATACTCCAAGAATGCATTGCTAGATGCTTTTCTAGTATGACCATTCTTGCTTTCTTATGAGCTCTCATGCCCAAAACCCCCTATGAAAGTTTGCATGTCTTGACTCTAAATGTAGTGTTCTCTTAGCCTGGGACAGTAGCCCCCATGTGTTTGCTATTGGCGTGCAATATGAAGTTAACTTGAATTCCTTAATTTTAAAAACTGGATTACAGTAGGAAGTTTTCCTCATAGTCTCACGCTTCTCAGAGCAGGGTTAGGGAAAGAAGAAAATAGATAATTCTGAAACAAGTAAGTTCATACATGTAGTTTTTCTTTTACTAGCAGATCACTGAGTTGTGAAGAAAATTTATTTTCAAAAAAGTTATGAAAAATTCCCATTGGAAAGGAAAGAACTAATGAACTAGCAGCTTTGGAGAGAGCAAAATATTCTAAGCATGGTAAAAATTCAAATTCACATCTGTGGTTGTGTTGACAATGTAAATGTGTGACAGAAACCATTATGTCATGTGGACATGCCCAGCCTGGCTTAAAACTCTCTAATTTGGGTATTATTCACAGTCCATAATTAGTCCAAGATGGACTCTGTGCTTAATACCTGCTTCACTCCTCGGGAGGGTTTCACAGCTCACACTGAGCTTCGTACTGTTATGGCTGCGCTGTTGCCTGTTTCAGCGCTCGCACGGATCTGTTTGCACAGCACCATCCCTCTTTGCAGAGGCTGGTGAGAACATGGTGCCTGCAGGTGAGTCCAGAGAGGAAACCTGGGTGTGTTTGTCAGGAAGCTGGTGGCACAGAGGTGTGCGGGGAAAAAGCATGCACAGGGTGGGAAAAGGGAGAGAGTGCAAGCAGGCACTTCTCATCCAGGCAAAACAGGTGCTACCACTGTCATCAGCTGTCGTGCTGCACAGGGCATGGGGGAATTCACGTGTTGGCTATAAACTCTTAAAGTCAGGATCATGCTGTACAGCTCCTAGCACTGCAGGCACTGATCCCTTCCCTGGGACCTGGTACTGCTGCAGTACAAGTAGTAGTGGTGGCATTGGAGCTGACTGTGTGTTGGGCACAGGGAGTAGGGCCCAATTTTTTGGTGTCTCAGACTGTTTTGTGAGGAAGCTTTAATGTTAATTATGATAACAAATATCTGAAGTTTAAAACTGCTCCATGGTTCTGCCACAGTAATGACCTGTGAAGAGACAAAGAATTTATTCCTTAGTAAAGAGCTACTCTTCCCCTTACAGAATTGTCAGCAATTCATTTCTCAGTAAGGTTGCTTCACACACACATACATGAAACTGACTTAAAACTATTATTATAGGTTTGCAGTGTATTTGTGCTCTTTTGCAAGCATGCTTGTATATGCATATGTTGTATACATGTCTTGTATGTAAGTAAATATTAATTTATGTCTTAGCATGTCTAAAGTGTATAGGATCTGTGCTGGGGTGTGTGTGAATGCTTGGGTGGTGAATGTATAGAAGGAATGTATCCCTTTAAGTGAAGGCATCTTCAAACATGCACACATCTTAGTGTTGTCATGATTGTGCCTGAGAGGGAGGTGAGAAAGTATGTTTCCGTATGTCACAATGTAGGTACACCTGTGTATCCCTGAGCACTTGGTGGATGCCCATATGCAGGTAGCCTGGGGACTCTTGTATGTAAACATGTGTGCAGGTGACTGCATCATGAGTCTGAATGTGTGGGGGCACATGTGAAGTGTGAATCTGCACATGGTTGAACAGATATGTGTGGGCTCATGTGAGCATGAGCAATCTGCACACCTCCTCCTGTTGAGTACAAGCATAAAACTGGAGTATCAGGAGGACCTTGGCTCACAGTCTGGCAGTACCAGGCATAAGATGAAGCAGAATAGACAACATGAAAGTTATTTTTGTCTATCAGCTGAAGCATTATAGAGACATCAACAAGCTCTTGTCTCATGCCAGCTTAATTCCTAGTTAATCAGCAGTCTGCTTGGGCAAAGGAAGGGACTCACATCAGGGGCTGATGATGAGCCAAACTTCCCAATACTGATTCGGGAGCCTGCAAGGAGCTCTCAGTATTGCTCTGCCTTCATTTGGCTGCATTGCTACCCACTGGGCAATGCTCTGGGATAGCCGAATGCTTCATCAACTGTGTCCTGGTGGGAACCACTCCTGCGTAGGGAATATGGGTTGGTCCTTCAGCTGTCTCTCCCCAGGCAGGCGAGGGAGGCTTATTCTTCACTGTGTGTGATCAGATGCCTTATACAGGCAAGTTTCAAGTGACTTAATTCCAAGGCTTCTATCCTCTCTCTTGGGGCACTTCCACGTAACCTGGAAGTTGACTCTTGCTTGCTTCATTCCTGTTACAGCTAGCGAGACCTTCCTCTGTCTCTGGTTCCTTGTGTTTCTTCTTTCTTCCCTCATTCATGAACTAAATCCTTCATTGCTCATGGTACATGTATATCACAGCTGAAGGCCAGCTCGCTATCTATTCTAACCTGACTTTCTCATCTGCTTGCTGAAATGCCACCTTTGTCCTTGTTTTTCGTTTTTCTTCTGGCGGGTTTCTCTGATGCCACCAGAGTGCTGTGGGAGGGTACCTGCCTGCTCTTTGACTGGCATGTGTTTATCACAGACCTACAGCCAAACTAATTAAAGTGGTGATTGCACAGATCCTGGCAATCAGCCTGATAGTCACTTTCTGGGAGTGACTGGCATGGTGTCCTATTCTACAGACATCCACAGAGAGTAACAGGAAACAGCAAATTCTCATCTGTGGCTGCTTGGGATTCAAGCAAACAAGTTACCACGGGGTGAAATAAACTTGGGAATGCCTTCAGTGTTGGCTATTTCAGGCATTTTCTATGCATGTCCTTGTTCTGCAGCCCTCCATACTGAGGGCAAAGTCATCAAGGGCAAACACACCCCATTTCTTACTCTCCTCCTCCCCTTGCCAAAGAACAGCTAAGATACCACCATGAATTTACCAGTTATTAGAAAACACTTATGGGCAGTTGTTATGGTATAGCTGGTGTTCATGCCCTGTCTGCATTCATATTGGAATTTTGTAATGATTAAGTATAGTGTGATTCAACCATCAAGCACTCATGTAACTTCCAGCACATGAGCTTGCCTTCAGCTTTGCTGGGCGGATTGATCCCTTATCCTTTTGGATGCCAAGGTTTATTTCATTCTCGAAAGGGAAGTGATCAACGGATCGTGGGTGCTGTGGCCATAGCTGTGGTAGAAGACCTTATGTGTGTTAACACATAGGTGTAAAATGAGTGGAGAGTCTTCACTTGGCCCTGTCTTAGGTGCTGAACTGACAAATGAGAGAATTTGGTATCATCCACTACAGAGTTTAATGTGCTTTGCTGTATATCATTAATAAACCTGTGAATTGGCCTGATACCAAACTCAGCTATTCCCTCCCCTGTGCTGATCATTATTGTGTTATCTTACCTTTGTTTTACGGGCCATCAGCCAGGTTTCAGTCCATGTGATGGTGCTCTGTGCAAGCCCATCTGGTGTTGCTTTCCTACTAGGGTTTTGCCAAGCCCTTTTCTCAAGGCTACTACAGTAATGATGGACTTCCCACACTTCCCTCCTGTACTGATACAAGTTCATTTATGTTACAGACGTTTCCCAATTCCCCCAGTGGACTGCCTGCCAATGGACTTTATCACTGTTCCTGCTATGAGACCAGGTAGCCCAGCACTAGCCAGCATAGTTGTGTGCAAGGTGCTGTACAAACATACAGAGCACATACATCTAACATCGGGATGGGGGGGGGGATTGTGGTGTTGGAGGGGAAAAGTTGAGAAAAGGGGAAAAAAAGGCACTGAGAAGGGAAGCAGCTTGTATTGCTTACCCTAGCACACTCTGATTAAAAGTTTCTCATCTCTGTTTGCTAGAAGGCCAGGTTAAATACTTCTGCTTTTTCAACCAAGAGCTCCAGGATCAAAGACTCCATTGCTGTCTGAAGCTCTTAAGAAGTATGTTGCTCACTCTGAGATCTCCCCGTGTAACCTCAGCTACTTTGGCCCAGGAAAAATGGAAAGCAGATCCTGAGAATACTTCTGATGGGAAGCACCTGGCCAAAGCCTGACAACAGGGGAACAGCTGAGGCTGGCAGGAGGAATGGAAGAAGCAGTCTGGAAATGGCCTTCTATTCTCTTCAACAGTGTGGTCTCCCTGCTGGGTTGCTGGCCTAGGGCAGGTGTTCCTCCCGATGGAGCTAAGCTAGCCAAGTTGTTTCCATGGCATTCATCTGGACTGCATGTCCATGCTATATCCTAATGTCTCCTTTCTCCCCTTGCAGTTTATAGTGCAGACTGCTCTATGGTGTTATCAGGCAGTATGCTGAGAGGTGTTTGCGTTATTTTACATGATCTGTTAGTGTGCCAGAGAGGAGGGTATAGTTACACAGTGGCCTGCACTGAAATGCTCCAGTTACCTCCCAGGATCAAATGGGACATGCCATGTGCTTTCTGGTTAGGCTTGGGGAAGACCGGTGGCAGTATGCAGATGAAACCTCAGCAGTGTAACTGGTGTTTTAATTGCTGACTTTCTAAAGTTCCTTGTTATTGTTATTTTGGTTTCACCTTTCCTCCTGCATCACCATCTATATCCCTAAGTACAGCGCCTTTTTGTTCTGCAGCACTCACCCCCACTTCTCCTTTTTCTGCCTACCCAACCTCAGCTCTTGCCCCCATGCTGGTGAAATGTCTTGTTGGATCTCTTCACCTAGAATGGTGGATATTTGAGGCACCTTCTATAGTCAGCAGAGCCAGAGACATAGTCAGGGGAGGTTCATCTGACCTAAGATTCAAATTACTTTCTGTAGAAGTTCTTGAGCTTACAGGCTGACTGTGTGCCAGTGAAACGCCTAGACTAGGTGAGCTGAAGGGCTGGAGGAGACCTGAGGGAGACATATCAGTGGATCAGAAAAAGCTACAGAAGGGAGATCAGAAGGACTGAGCAGGGATAATCGGATCTGTTTCCTAGAAACTCCTCACTGATGTCCCTGTTACTTCCACAGTGGTAGATGGTCATTGCTGAGCAAGTGCATATCCCATCCCTGTTCTGTCCTGTCTGGGGTCTCTAATAGCAGTGACATGCAGAGCGGAATGCCTCTGAGGAAAACATTGCTCTGACTGACACCCAGCAGACTGTGGCTGTAGCTGCTGGAGAAGGAGTTGAGATTGATGTGAAGGGTTGCTGCATTTCTGCACTTCTAGCCTCTTACCAGGACTTGGCAAATGCTCCATGTATTGTGGTTTGCTCATCTCTTTTTAAACCCATCACCTTCATTATAAATGACTCAGGGAGATGTTCCTCACCAAGAAGTAGGTGGGGAAGTCAGAAGACACTTCTCTTGATCAGAGTGGCAGGTGGAAATGCCCTGGTATGTCTGCTTTGGTCCTGTCCATCTTCATGTCAGGTTGAAGGAAACCTGTAAACACACCCCGGCTTCTCTGATTGGATCTGAGTCACTCTGGGCTCTGCACTGGGGCCTTGTTTACTGTTTGGGAAGTGGTCTTTCCAGTTCTCCCTCCCTCCCTGCTGCATCCAGGACTCACTTCCCCCCTGTCAACTCTAACAGTGATTAATAAGAACACACATTTCCTGTGTTTTGCACCCATTTTTCTTAAAGACTTGCCTGCCAGTGGTGAGGAGGCTGAACTTATAAACCACTGCTGGCATGTGAAGGGCCTGGGGGCAGCAAGTCTTGGAGAGGCTGTGATGCAGTTCCAAGCATGGAAAGAGCACAGGGGCAGCTTAAAGAGAGAAATTCTGCTGTCAGCTCTAAGTTTCCTGCAGCTGAAGTGAAACACTGGAATTTATGGTTCATTGTTATTCACGCTGATGTACCTTCTCAGAAGTGACAATCCCAACAGTAGCTGTTGTGGTACTTCTGGCTCTTGAAAAGCATTTCTTCACTGTCTCAAAGATCAAGTAAAACCTACAAGTGGGCATCCTGGAAGATTTTCCATCAGATTTGGAGCTGTTTGTCTCGTATGATTTCTGTGAGATGTAACCTGCCTGCTCTGAAGTGGCTAAGTGGATGTTCTTTTGCTTGCCTTTCTCAAATGGATCATGGTCCAGGCAAGTCTTCCCTTGTAATAAACAAGAGTCTGACCTAAGTACAAATCTCAAGGTGAGTCTTACTGCACAAAAATCACTGACAATGACAGGGAGGTTTCTTGGGATTGTTGCTACTGCCTGCCTGCAGTAATGTCCTGTTGCCTGAGCTCTTTCCACCCAGCTCCATGATAACAGGCCATGTCTGGAACACAGGTGTGTTTTGCAGTCAATCCTTCCTTACCTGCTCCATCTCACAGGGGAGTAACTGTCCTCCCACTCCCATCTTTAATGATTTCTTTAACACTTTGGTTGTTTGATCACATTTAATATTTAGGCCTAAACCAAATCTAGGATAGGAACATGCAGGAGGTTTGGATCTTATTTGTGGCTTAGCTCAGTGTTATAGGAGATAGTAGCTGAATCTACCATGTGTTAGAACTCAGTCTTGAAGAGAGCAATAACTGACCCGAAGATATTGTGAAGTGACCTCCAAAAAGGACTTAGTGCTGAAATACCATAGTGCTGAAATCCATACAAGTAATTAATGAAAAATTATTGTAATG
The DNA here is from genome assembly GCF_003259725.1 of Athene cunicularia. Lineage (NCBI taxonomy): Eukaryota > Metazoa > Chordata > Aves > Strigiformes > Strigidae > Athene > Athene cunicularia. The sequence goes on from NW_020799105.1 coordinate 5,069,805, forward strand.
CTGCTAATCAAACACAACCCTCTCATGAAGAGAGAGAGCTCAGCACTATGCAGCTTTGAACTAGAAGCTTCAGTGTTTGTAGTCCCACAACCAAACTAGAAGTCTTATTGCAGCTCCAAATACAGGCTGGAGAATCATCTCAATCCAAAAGACTAGAACCAACTTTAATTGGACTCTATAGGGCTCTCACAGCTGCTGAGTCTTAAATTTCTGTTTACTGTAAGGATGGTCTGTCCATTATAATTCAGATGAAGTTTTGGGTTGAGGGAGCCAAAATCAATGTGTTTTGCTGGATCCTCATCTTTAGATGCCTGGTCCCTCTCTTCTCTCTTGCTGTGGGGATGACAGTTCTGGCCATCACTTGGTTTTGGATCAGAATGTAAAGATTGAACAGTCCTATTTTTTACCAGGATCTGGTGGGTCTTTACAGTAAGGAAGAGATGTGGTGCCTCTGGACTTCTGTGTCCTAGTTTCTACTTTACTGTAGAGATGGGTGACTTTGTTCTCAAGCCTGGGGTTTAGGCTAGGGTTAAGGCCAAGGTTTGGGAATCATGTGCACTAATCCAACACTTTCTGAGAATAGGAGATCAGGGTAATGTGAGAGGGAATAAACTGTTTTCTTGAAATAATGCTGAGTTGTTCTAATGCCATGTTATAATGATATTGTGGCTTATGGCTCATCGGAACAGCACCTGGAAAGTAACCCTACCCTGAGAAATCTGAAACAAAAGAATGCATTTCAAATCAGGCACTTCAATCCTTTCTTATGAAAACTTTTTGTTATTACCACATTCAGATGAAAAAGAGAAAGAAAACCAGATTCAGGACCTGGTTTTTAGTGGTCTGAAGTACTGTGGAAATTCCCAAGTTCTGTGTTTCAACCTGTCACACTCTGAGAGGGCCTGTGGCCCTGGTGCAGGGAGAGGAGCATGGCCCCTTCCCATCAGCAGTTGGTCTTCACTCCTACCTTCCTCCTCCTCACCTGACATGCATGTGCTTTCAGCTGAGACATCCAGCAGCAGATTGCCACTCCAAAATGTCTTGATGAACCAGAGCTCCCTGGTGCTGCATCAAGTCGTGTGGGGGCTCAGCTGAAAGGCAGTGTTTTCAAGGCCAGCCAGTGCTCAGACCTTTGATGAATTCGACTCCAGCTGTCGTGGGGTAAACTCAGTCTCCAGTGCAGGATGCAGGTAGACAGCCAGGGGAGGAGGGAAGGATCAGTGTTTCTCTCTGTGACTGCAGCAGCCTTCAGGTAGATGGAGAGATGGACAAAAAAAAAGAACTGAAGGCAGAAAGTGGAGAGTATACAAGTTAGTATCTGAAACTGGGGTTAACCATGTTGCTTCCAGTGATGGCCACATTCTGCTTAGAGCCAGACTTGTGTGAAGCTGGTGTGCTGGTGATAGCAGCCAGAATGCACCAGCTCACAAACAAACAAGCAGAGAGGAATAAAGGAAGGCAGGAAGACAGATGCCCCTTGGGCAAACACTTGTTAAATTGACAAACTTGTAGAAAATGATTAAGGCTCTCGCTGTTCCTGGTCCAGAGGGGCCCTGAGCTGCTGCCTTGAGCTAAGATACAAAGGTAGATCCTTGGGAGACGACAGTGGACAGGGCACAGAGGGAGGTGAAACAATTACTGCCTGTCTCTGCGGTGCCGTCTCTTGTCAACTGTTATTTATGTTTCCCCAAATGTTGCAGTCTTCTTACAGGGAAAGCAGGCCCTGCCAATCTATGGCAAAATAATTGCAGCCACCTTTCTCCCTCCCTCTCTCTCCCCTCTCCCTCCCTCTCTTTCTTGTCACATCTCACTCTTTCCGTCTCCGATTTACCTTGGACTCCTTTGATAAAGAATTGCAATGTAACCTCTGCTGGGAATCTGGATTGCTCACAGACTGGTAGGGATGAGTGCTGTCTTGTGCCTTGGACCCTGCTGTGTGACACCCTAAGACAAAAGACCCATGCCACTATAGCAGCTCTCACTGAAGGCATTTTGTGCCATGCTTTGTCTTTTCTCTATAAGCTTGCAACTGAAGCAGTGTAAAAGTTCTTCCCTGTCCTTTGCATCCGAAATATACTCCCAGGAACCAAGTCAGATGATGTACATACAGGAGCCCAACTGTACTGACCTCACTGGGGCGTTAAGTGAAAGGAAGGGTGGTTACAAACCTACTTTCCACCCGTCTTGAGGGGTTGCCCATACTCCTACATCTGATGGCTGTTGCCCTTGCACTTTATTTTCCTTGGAGGTATCCATTTGGGCAGCAAAGAATCAAACCAAGGAGCTCAGACTGGCACAGCTTGTGCTAATAAACAACCTGAAGCAGCCAGGGCTAGTCTGTAATTGCTTAGTAAAAAAGTGTGGTGCAAGGTTAAAGTTGCAGTGAGTAGTTCCTAGAGATTATCTTTATCAGTGACCTAGTGTTTTCCAGCAGCCCCTGGGGTTTGTTTAACAGAAGAGCCATGCTCTTTGTCAGTGGTGCCACACAGCCCAGACAACAAAGTAAATGGAAACGAGCAGAGACCTTTGCCATCTCTTTTGGCCTCTTTGCGAGCAGGGATGCTTTCAAGAAAACCATCAGCACTTGCACATGATTTCAAACTTTGGGCTTCCCTTCACCTACTGTCTGTCTGCTGCCCCCCCTTCTCTTCATTCCAGATATGCTCAGAGCCTGTCAGGAAACGGTTAAGTGCTGCTTACCCCAGCCAGCTTTGCGTATTTAAAGTGAGTAAAGGTTTAATTACCAAATGATGACAGTGTCATATGGTTTTGGTGATGGCGCGTGGCATTCGATGAATGCAGAAGAGGGGAGGATGTGAGAAAGACACTGAGTGGCAGTGGGGAAGCGAGGAAGCTAAAAATGCCAAAGACAGTAAAACATCTGTAATTTGCAATTCACTAGTGTTCGCTGATTGCTCATGGATTAAAGATTAAAATCTATTCTCTGGCAGATGGGGGAGAGAGAGAGAGGAAATTCTTACGAGCATGTTTTGCATCTGCATTTCATTCTGCTCCTCTTTACAATAATCACGGATGAGGAAATAAACCCAGATCTGGGCTGGCAGGAGGCGGGGAAAGCACACAATATAGGCAGGACTCAGTGTGCTTCTCCTGCTTGGGAAGTGCCAAGCAGAGAGGAGAAGAAGCTGACATCAGGATCGTTCTTCTTGGTGCCTGGGACTCTGTTTTGGCTGCACGAGGATGAATGTTCCCATGAGGCTTTGAAGTGCCAAGAGCCAGAGCTAAGTCTTTCTTCTGGTCACCCCAATTCTGCATTGGGGGGTTTCTTTGATGGGAAGGGGACGTTAGCCATCTGTCCTGTCTCAAGGGATGACTGAGTCTGGCTACAGTGTCCATGACATGATGTTAACGCTTGCAGGCAAACAATACAAGTAGAAATAATGTTTGCAAGTATAAATCATTTTTATAACTTCAGCTAATCAGAATCTGTCCCTTTTATGGGCATGATGAGCTCTCTCTCTCCCTCTCTCTCTCTTTCTCCCTCTCTCATTCTGACTCTCACACAGGGTTTCTCAAGTGTGCAGGACATTAAAAGAAAAATGGATAATAAAACTGCAAATGCAGGGCCTGCTCCTTAGAGGGGCTGGGTGCTCATGACTGGTTGGCTTCACTGGAGCCAGCTTTTGTAGTGACGCCCACAATTTGAAAGGTATGAGGCAGCCTTAGGACTTGCACACTCTGGCAGCCTCACAGAGGTTAGGTTGCTCTCCCCCTGCAGTGGAACAGACCTGGTGGCCTCCTGCCTGTGAAGTGCTACTGGCAGACCTGCCTGGTCTGCAGAAATTCTGTTCTCTGGAAGGAATAAGGATCACGCCAAGTCATCAGGATAGCAGAAAGGGGCTCACAGCTCCTGGGCCATGCTCCTGGCCCTGTCCCAGTTCTCTGGGTAGTTCTGGTTGCCAGGAAAGGCGACTAACTCCCTGCTGCAGTATAAGCCAGTATTAGTGAGGAACTGTAACTCATTTCTGCTCCAGCTGCCCCCTGCTTCACACAGGGCTGGCTTAGCTCCACCCACACTAGCAGGTTTTTTAATGTGGGAGTAAAATTTTGTGGCATGTCTTTGGAGATTTCACACAAAGGTGAAGATGGTGCAACCTATCAGTGAAAACAGTCATTCCTTAAACAGCATGCATTGCCATAACATTTATTATGCAGGCGTACCTATACGTAAATTCATTCTCATATGCTCACCTCCATCTTTATGCACATACAGAGACACCCCAAAATTCCAGTTCTCATTCAACAAAACTATGCACTCCTGCTATTCAAATATCACCATAATTTTCTGCATGGAAATTAGAAGGTGAACAAGCCAAATGGAACCTAGACTGGGTTGGGCACAGTTCAAATGAGCATTTGCTGTGGAAGTGGGAAAGGGAACTGGTCTAAATGTCCTTGGGGTCCCCCACATCACATCCCTATTCCATTTCCATGTCCCTGACACAGCTGTGACCTAGCTCCAAGTCCCCCATGCCATGTTACTGCCTTGGTTCTGTGTCCCTCTGAAATAGCCCTGTGTCAACAGCAACCAGATGGTTTCACAGCTAGTACCCAGATCTTTGTAAGGTGTGAAGATACATCTTGATGCTGATGGGGCGGGGGGGCATGGAGCTGTATTCAGGGGCCTTTCACTACTTGCTTAACCTATGCTTTAGGCATGCCCATCTTCTGGTCTGTATTGTGGAAGGATCTCAGACCAAGATTTAACTTTGTCTTCAGTCCTCTTGGTAGCACCATCTCATGTTGTTTCTGATTAGGCTCTCTCGAAGGACCTATTCTAACACCTTGTCTCGTCCAGGGATTCTGATGGACCCTATTTTGGCAGTCCTGTTTAGATATTGTGAAACTGCACTCTGGCTGATGAATGTTGCCTCTACTGTGATTGCCTTTGGTTCTTAGCTTATACTCTGTCATGGAGCAGCCCTGCTCTTCCTGCTCCTTGCTGCTTTTCAACCTGTTCTGACTAGAGTGCTGCACTTACTCTTTCTACCAGTTGTAACGATGGTTCTTTTATTTAAACTGTCCCTTTCCTGATTAGTGAAAGAAGAGATCCTCCTAGCCCTGGTCAGTAGGGACATTTCCCCCATCCCAGGTCTCTTGACAGCACCCACTTTCCTTTTGCTCTGCCCCAACTGTCATCCTATGCTTTCTCCTTATTTTACCCTTAGCTGGGACCCAAATCCCAACCCTAACCTTTTAAGTTCAAAGTGACCAGGTCTATCTGGGCAGTGATTGTGGGGCTTTGTCTACAGCTTTTTAGAAATCTTAGAGTTACAGTTGGATTTTGTTAGTGTTCAAGGATGGGAGAAAGGTAAAGCATAGGGCGGTATTGCTGTGGGACTGGTAATGGGCTATCATGTATAAGCTGTAGCTACCAGGAAAACTTAGCTAGGAGATGTGTTTTGTCTGTGCAGTGCCTGGTACAGCCTGTCTACAGCTTAAGAGAAAACCTAGGGCTCAGTTTAGAGTTGAGAGAATAAAAAAGTTGAGCTGTGTAAGTTGGGGATGGAAAGATTCCTCTGAAGGGAAGCGGATAGCATCAAGATATGTCATGTGATAGAATTTTTTTTTGTCTGGGGAATAACTGGTAAGTACTGGGGTGTTGTTTAAATCTTTACCAAAAAAACACATTTTTATATTTACATTTAATAAATGGGAAGGAAGGTGTCAGAGGAAGAAAAGAATGTACACAGGAAGAGAAAAAAAAACAGTATGTGTGGGAAAAAAAAGGAACGAGCATTTGATTAAGAAGAGGAAAGTGATCTCTTTGAATTGGGTCGCTGCTGTTGGACCACTGGGAAAGCGGTGTCTCTGTTTGCAAGTGATCTGTTTCACCAAGCGAAAAAGATGAGGCAGAGCAGAAGAAAAGCTGAAGAAAGATCAATGGGAGGAGGGGGACAGCATGGCAGATTTAATTAATTACTGCATATTAAAATGTTTGTTTACAGTAACAAACAGCTACAAGAGGTCTGATGTTAATTAATTTACAGCATTTTTCACCAGTCCCTTTGCCATTGCTGGCAGTCAAGGAGGTAACAGTGGCAGGTAAGATAATGTCTCTTTGGATTTACAGCAGCATCTTGGAGGTGAGCTGGGAAGGTAGCACAGTTCTGACTGGCTGCGTCTGCATGGCACAGGATTCAGGGGATCTTGTCCGGCCAGTAAAAGGGACATCATTTCTCATCCTGGGCAAATGGTGCTCCAGCACAGCCTGGGAGCTGGGCAGTGTAAGGGTGAGTGCTTGGATAAGAAAGCCAGGCTTTTTGGGATGGGGTTTCAGTGCTGTCTTGGGTATGCTGCCAGGGACAGGTGTGCTGTGAGGTTGCAGCTAATTTCATCGTTGTGGGTCCTGCAGCTCCAAAGACATCTGGGCAGCCTCTGTGGTGTTCAGGACTGTGTAATATGATCTTTCAAGGGTTTGCATGCAGAGGATCGCTGTCTCCTCCACATGTGAAAGATTCTGGAGTGGCATGTGCCCTGCCCCAAGGGTGGATGTGGTCAGTCTCTATGGGCATTTAATAGTTTTGTTCCAAGCTGGGATCATTTAGGTATTCATGAGTTGATACCAGGGGAGGAGCAAACCTGGAACAGAGTTTTGCAGCTGGAGAGAATATGCCTGATCCTGTGCACCTTCCTTTGAACAAACCAAAGTTCAGGCCCCAGGGAAATCTACATATGTATTCCTGCAGCCCAGTGTGGCTTCTCTGCTTGCCTGTCTTATGGTCTGACCTCACTCCTCACCTAGATGACTTTGGAGGGCAAAGGAGAGATGGTATTTTTGTATCGCTGTCCTGATTGTGCTATAGTTATGGCTAGATGCCTTCAAAGTGGATAACAAGGTTTGTGTGAGCTGAGAAGGTGGTTCAGGTCCTAAGAGCAATGTGTGAGCTCTGCAAACAGAGGGCAAACCCTCCAAGGTTATTCATAAAGCTCTGTCTGAGAAACCCTTTCACACACTGCATAATGTGCTTATGAATGGGCAGGTAACTAAGTATGGGAAGAGCAAAGCTGAGCTTAAAACCTCTGATCCTGGTTTCACTGGTGTTAACACTAGGAAAGGAGCAGTAGAGAAGGTTGGATTTCACATCTAGCTGTTTCCTCAGGCTGATAGAGCTGTGCTCTGTGCTCCTTTTCAGTGAGCCCTTTGTAAATGCAGTTGTCTTTTACCCCTCTTGTGGTAGTTCCTTACAACCATGAGACTGTTAACACCATGGAGAAGCTAAACCAAATCTTACCCCACTCCTATAACACCGAAGGCCTCCAGGCTAAAACCCCAGCTGGAGTAAATCTGCCTTGTTTCCTGAACTTCATTGTACCTCAGTTATGCTAGCTGTGGGAGATTGAGTCCCTGTCTTCCAGCTGCCTCAAGGCAAAAAAGTCTTCTCCCACTTTTGGAAGCTCCTCATCTGAATTTCTCTGTTGATCTGTAGGTGGGCTTTGTCTTATCTACTTGTGGGCCTTTTTCATAATTCCATAAGTGATCTTTGTAGTGGCCCTGATATTGTCCCTATCATTTTAACCGGCAGTTAACACTTGTAATTGGTCCTGACTGTAGCCCTCTGGCAATTAGCTCTTGTCACCGTGGTTCAGTTCCAAGTCCTTGATACCTGGTGTTAAGAGGTCCTAACATTGGCCTGCTTAAACTGCCCTTTGCTGTTTGTAATTTGACCTGCCATAACTTTGGACATAGGCCACTCTGCTCCACCCTGATCTTAACCATACCCTGATCTCAACATTAACACTCACTGTAATTCTTCCTTGTACTGACCTCTGCAATCAATCCCTGTAACAAAGAATCATAACAGTAATTGAAAGATAACCAGCAGAAGACAGCACTCTAGCCGGGAGATGTGCTGAAGCACAGGACCCAGAAAAACTGAGTCAACTTTTTTTATTAATGAACATTCAGATTGACTTTTGTGAGTGCATGCAAACAGTCTTAACTGGGTGGGTGACTCTCTGCATCTCTACCCATCATGGCACTAAATTTCTACAACTCAAAGAGAGAATACAGAGTGTGGTGGGTTAAGAAAAGACAACGGGTTTCTAGGTGCTAAGTGTGGCAGGGTGAGAGCAAGTTCTTTTCTAAGTACCATTTTGTTTTAGAGATAAGCCTGCAAGGCAGCAAAACCTTTGCTGACGAATGATTTCTCAAACTGTTAACGGACTGAACATAGCTGAACATCTGGGGAAGACACCGGAACAGCTGTTGCTGCTCTTTAACTTTCCCTCTGCTTTGCCTTTAACCAGAAAAGTGCTGGCAGAAGGTAACAAATGGGAAAAGCAGTGACTCATGGGGCAGGTGTATCCTTGCCCTGGATGGAGAAGTTACACAGCTTTGTGAATGAGATCACAGACCATGGTGCAGGGGGTGTATGTTTGCACTTGGAAGATTTAGTGAGAAGGAGACCTATGGCCCTCTAAGAGTCTTGTAGACACATGTGGCTCTTGGTCTATCTGAAAATTCCTGCTTTATGGCTGCTGTTTTCATGGTTAATCGATGCTGCAGTAGTAGAAGCAGATAACTTTAGTGACCTCAGATGTCTTACCTAGAAATAAAAATTCTTCTGAAGGTGAATCACTGAAATAGAGATCGGAGCATGTTCCTTGAGCAAGGAATACTCGAAAAAGGAACTGTCTTGTAGAAAGCCCTTCCTTCTCAGATCTAGTGAACAGGAAAAGGTAAAGGCTAAATCTGTAACAGCTTGTACTTACTATGAAAGTACACAGAAAGCTGCTTCAAGTTGGATGTTTTAGCATGGTTCTCCTGATGCTGTGAAGAAAGAATCTGTTGACCCTAGTTTCAGTCCTGCCTGTCGTGTGAGCTAAGCTGAACCATGCTACCTCTCTGCATCCCATTTCCTCACTCTGTCTTGTCTGTTCATGGTGTGACAGATGTAGCATATGGGGCACCGAGCTCCAGTTGGGCTCCAAATACTATTGCAGGAGGTTTGTTACAATACCAATAACATGCTGCCTACAGACAGTGGAGTTATTCCATTTCATTTCTGACACACAGCGGACAATTTGGGTTAGGAGGTGGCTGAATATCTCCACAAGTGTGAACCGTGTACCAATGATTTTTATGAGGTGGTCAAACACTGGAACAAGTTTCCCAGAGAGACTGTGGAGTGTCCATCCTTGGAGATGTTTAAAACCTGACTGGACACAGTCCTGAGCAACCTCATCTTGTTGACTCAGGTTTGAACAGGGCATCTGGACTCCACAATCTCCAGAGGTCCTTTTCCACCTCATCCAGTCTATGATTTTGTGTTGTAAGAGAGTCACAGAAGTGCAAAATGATCCTGGAGAGTCCTTTGTCTGGTATAGACACTGTGAGGCATGGCCCTGAAGCTGTCTACTGATGACCTCCTGGAAGTTTTTAGTGTGGGGAGCTTGGCATTGATGTGGAGTTGTAGGTATCTCTAGGACCTGTGGCATGGTCCAGGAAGGATGCTGTCCTTCAGAGAAGCCTTTATGCTAGCTGCTAACAGCCATGGCTCTCCTCCTACCTGGACTGTCTGGAGGGCCAGCACAGCATCTTATCCTATGTATTTTATTTGGTTAATAACTGTATGTATGGGTAATAGCAGCAGCTGCTCTCTGGGAGACTTGGATTACTCCCTTTAACTAAAATAACACAGGTAAATAGTAGCCAACAACACACCAAAGCAGGGAGGAGCCACACTGTTTCTCACAAAGGCTGTGGCTGCCAGGTCTGCATAGCACTCACACCACTGTCTAGGAGCAGTGGTGTGTTTATTTTCTTTCCTACTGTGTGTTGGTATTTCACTTTTTTTACTGACAAAGATAAATGGTTTCTTTAGATCTGAATAAGTAAGTAAAATAAATGTGCACGTCAAGTTGGTAATTCTGACTCAAGTTCAGGCACATTGAAAACTCAGTCTGGAAAGTTTGTGTCAATTTTGACTCACAAGGGTTGTAGTGGCATTTTTTAACCTAGTCTTTGCTTCCCATTGTTTTGTTCTTTGGACTTCTAGTTCCTTCTAGAATGATTTAGCACAAATAGGATTGAGAGCTAACCCAGCCAGTGGCTAATGTGCCAGGGACTGAAGATGCAGTTGGAAACCAAAAATGGGCAGAAAGGCCAGCCTGAAGGTCTGAGTTGTGAGGCTTCTTTAGGTAAAAAAGAGAAGCCTTTCTCTGCAATGTCTCATCAACTCACTAGACTGGGAGCTGAGGCTTGAAGACAAATGTGGGCTTGTATGAGCTCACCACATAATTATGAGACTTGGCAGTATTTTCATCATCTGAGATTGTATTCAGAATATACCTGGTTTCAGCCTCCTTTCATTGCAAATTGTTGAAGCAGGTGCTGTATGTCATTACTGATCAGTGCAGAATGTAGTGGAGTGGGGACTTTGGCCTTCTTAGGAGCCCCTAGGCACTGAGATCATACTTTGTAATGAATAACAGCATATGGACACAGGGTGATCTCGGACAGGGCCTGATTGAACTCTCTTGCCTGTATCATGGCTGTGTTTTTATACAAAGTCAGTGAACTGTACTGATTTGTACTAGTGAAGTGTCTGGTGCACTGACTCCAGGATTGTTATTCCTGATTTACACGTCAAAACCAATCATAGACTAAGCAGGTACAAATGTACATATTTGTTGTAGACCTCTGCCTTCCCTCAGAGTGCTTTTGGAGTAGCTTGCCAGTGTATTTTTTGCCTGTAAAGCCTGTAATTCTGTGAAGAGCAAAGCAAATGTTATTTCACAAGGAGAATACAATGTCTCTCTTGATAGAGGCAGCCTGTATAAATCTGTAGTAATAATACCAATAATAATAATTATTATTATTGGGTAATCTCCTGTTCAGGATTCTGACTGCGCAGGAAGTTCCTCTGTGTTTTGACAGCCTTGTGGCCAGAAAGAGGGCGTTAAAAATGACGCAAGCATTTATCATTTGTGAACTTAACTCTATAAACTTGATGGAGTGAAGAGAATCTTTTTGTTCTATGCTGAGCTTAGAAATATTCTGGCACTCTGGACACCTGCCATCTTCCCCCTATTGCCTCTTTAATGTCCTGCTGTGAATTGGCAGTATCTTCTGCCGTGGCAGCAGCTGGCAGGACTCCGGTGCCTTTACCTCCCCTGACAGCTTTCTGTATTTGTACAGCACCTTGCACTACACGGCCCAAGTTCCTATGCGGGACTCCTTAGGGCTCCAGTGGTGAATGTGATAAATAATGACAATAAAATATGGCAACAATGAACAACATGACCCTGTAAATCATTGACAGCTAGAGCAAGTGTTTCCTCTGGAAAATAATCACCCTCATATTTGTATTATTCTTTAATCTCTTTACTGTCTTTCCTGTGCTAACATCAGACAGAAGCCAAACAAATCCATGAGGGTAAATACTCCAGAGCAGATCCACAATCTGAGGGGAGGTGCTGGGATGCTGGTAGAGACACACTGATTCATGCTGTTGCAGTGCAGCCCCCTTGTCCCTAGGACACCCTCCTGTAGTGCTAAACCGGGTGTATAATTCCTGTAATCACTCAGTAGGCATATTTCTGAGAATAAGATATAAGCCAAGATCAGAAATCTAATTCAGGATCTCAGATGATGTTTCTTTCTTCTAACTCGTGGCCTTGGGCTCAGAGTGACTGACTCACACAAGGAAATGAGTGTGACCTGTACGTTGTTATTGCTATGTGTGCACGTAAGGGCAATTGAGTTGGTTGATATCTGATGAAATCACTGATGACTTTTTGCTGACCTCTGATGGAAAGGTCACATTTGAGACCAGGAGATTTTTTTTCTGCACAGTGGTCTGTCATAAACAACAGCACCTCATTTCCACATGCTGGCTCTGCAGGAAATAGCAGCAGTCCAGGATTTCCAAACTTGCCTGCATAGAAGTTGCAGTCTGAACTTTTAGTTAGTTTAAATTAGTGTAGCTTCCTGAGAATCAAGGGAGCTTTACTTATCTTCACCAGCTGGTTCTTAAATGCAAGGGTAGACACTGAATACTGTGGGGTGTCCAGGTTTCTATCCCACCTCTGAATGGGTGTGCTGCTTATACTAACTTTTGAGCAGCAGAACATTCTTAGTAGTAGAAAATGTACAATTAGGAATCAAATCTTCATTTTCAAGGCTTGAAAATGTTGGTCAGAGAGCAACACACGTGATCTCTTGTAGATCACTGCAGCTTACATGTATCCAAGTTATCTTCAATGTATAGTAGTTAGTAGCAAGTGAAGAGAGAATCAGGTCACATGCTATCTGGTTCAGCCCCAAATACAACTGCTGATGTGTAGGAAAAATCAGGGAGTAGTTGGAGAGAGAAATTAGGGGAAGACTGAAACCTCTCCCTTCTGGCTGCCCAAAAGGGGAACTGTGTACAAACTTGAAGGCTATTGACCACACAATATGGAAAATAGGTGAGGGTTAGAAATGTCAACCTCCTGGACCGTGGGTTTGGCAAGAAGCCAGAGAACCACACAGACCAGAATATATAACCTGCAGCCTACGGCCCATAACAGTGTTATCTTTCTTCACCAGTGATTAGTCCTGTCCCTGTCTTTGCCTGTCATATGGCCAACCTGTCTTTTACTTAGAAGTTTTATAGCACTGACAGTATGCTTATATATATATATATATATTTTAGGAGCTGCTTTACCAGTTTTGTTTTCCACTAATCTCACTGGAGCTAAATCCCAGCTCTTCCACTGCTCTACTGTCAGCCAAGACCCATCTCTCCATACTGCTGTGCATAGTATGCTATTGTTGTGTTGGGGCTGTTTGGCATATCTCAGAATTAGGCTTCTCTCCTGTCCTTGCTGAGACTTCTCTGTGTGTGCACTAGGAGTAGGGAGGAGGTGAGGAAGAGTGCTACACGCTGGTGGTGACAAGGGATGAGTGTACACTTGAGGGAAAGGATCAGGCTCAGTTGGTTTCACAGTTGCTGTAGTCATTGGTGTCAGCAGAGGGTTTGCCTCCTTCTACTACATGTTTTGGGCTGCATCATCATATGTTACAGGCCAAGTGGAGTAGCGTATGTGGCTTGCCACCGGTTAGAATCTGTCCCTCACCTCATGCTGGCTGCTCTGCACACCACCAGTGCTGTTGTATGTACTTCTACTTGTCTGCACCTCCCTTGCTGCCTAGGACAGATTGGCAGGACTGGCTATGGGTCCCCTTCCTATCTGGACACTTTATAGGGCGAGCAATCACAAACCTCTAGTGGTGAAATGTGTTCTGAAGAGTCAGTGAATGGCTCTGAAAAGCCCCTTTCACATACTGCACTAACAAATGAAGCTCCTCGTGCCATCAAAGTAAGATTGATAACTCCTCTGACATTTCATATTCAATATTCTGAATATTGAGAGGTGTGGGTTTCCCTTGAGACACAAACCTTTCTGTTTCTCTCTCCATCTCCAGAGAGCCTGCTGGAAGACTGGGGGGAGGGGGGGAAGAAAAAGAAAAGAAAGACTTGGGGTGGGGAAAAGGAGAAAAATGACACAGAGGAGCTTTTTCCTTTTTTGACTTCATCAGCAGTGAGTCTCTCATTTCAGAGCCTGGCAAATGGAATTGTGCTGCTCAGTCACAATGAATGATCCTCTTTTCCTACCCCCCAGCCCAGCAGGGTCATTGAAATAGGCTTCAAAACTAAAATAAAAATGTTCCTGTTTTTATGGTCACTAGAATCTGTGATCTGTTTCAGTTAAGAACTTTTGAGAGGTCAGAGTCAGAAGGAGATGAGGGGAGAGAAAAATAAAGGGAGCTCAAACCAACCTGAAGCACACTTCTTTTTTCGAATTTGCCATGAGGAGGCAATCCAGGTATTTGTCTATCCAGATAACCAGGGGTTGCTTAAAGAATAAGAACCAGAAAAAAATAGTTTCTAATCACATTTTTCCCCTCCCTACTCCTACTCACTACCTGATGTGAAAGGAAGTAGTGGCACCTGAAGCAATTGGGGATACCCAGAAATGTAGTTCTGGACACATCTTTGCCAGGTGGGAGTTGTCCTGGCTCAGTTCACTCTGAAGGGGTTAGCCCAGATCGGTTTTCTGCTCCAGCTGTTTAGATGCTGAATGAAAGACCCTAGATGCAGGTTTGTAATACTGTTTTCTGTTCTATTATGCCTTTAAAGGAAATAGTCTGCATTTCTGCTGTAGCATGTTAATGTCTCAGCTGATGTCACCCTGTATGACCTCTGGATGAAGAAGACTCATGTAGGTAGCTCTGCTCTGTCACATCTACTACCTCAGCCAGTCAGATGAGGTGGCCTAAATTCTAGCTAGTCAGGTTGGAACAGGTGGGCAGGTGTTTTTGAAGGTTTTAAATTTCTCACAGGAAATGTGCTGTGTAGCAAGGAAATTTAGTCTCACTGCATCTGGTTGTGGTACTGTGCTGGTTCACATTGTGCCCCTGGATTCATAGTAAACCAGTAAAGGGACCCTGCAAGATTGATGTCTCTCATGGGCTTGTCTCCAAGATGCTGCCTGTTCTCCACTATCTCCCTGCAAGTCCCACACAGGTGCATGTGCTGGCAGTCTAGAGGGCAAACCCATGACCAGGGAAACAGGCAGCCATGGCAGTGATATCTTGGGGCAAGGGGTGCTCTGTTGGCAGCTTGGCTTCCTTGGTGAGAGTTTCCAGTGCCACAGCTCAAAAGCTGCACAATGCAGAATGTTTTCTGTTCTGAGAGTGGTTTTAGAGGTGAGGCACAACTGTCTTTGCATTAGGTTGGGGTGGCCTATTCCCCTTAGCATAAAAGAAATACATTTTCCTGGGAAGGGGGTGGATTGAAGCCTCTTGTGCGGGAAAAACCTCTCTGCAGACTGTGGCCTGGGGCAGACATTCTTTGCTCTATCACAGTAATTCTCCATCTCTCAAGGGACCCATTGAGCTTATTTAACAAAGGTCAGCTAAATTTTCTAGTATCCTGCTGTGAAAGCAGGATTAGTAGAAATCTTATTTATCCTTGGTGTCCAGCTACTTGACTGTTCACTTCAAACTGCCGTGCTGGTATAAGTCTGAAATTGCTCTGGCTTTAGTGGGCAGTTTTAAAGCACTCACTTCATGACAACTTGCAAGAGGGTGCAGCTGTACATAGGGCTTGATTTGCTTCCACACTTTCCCTGCCCTGATTTTCCATGGCTGACTCCCTAGGTTTTGAGTCACTCATGTTTTTCATCAGTATGTATGATCATAGATTTTTGGCTAATTCTGAGCTTGAAGAGGACTTGCTTCAGAAGCACTAGAAACAATTGTGGCTCACTGTGTTTGGTTTCTGTGTGAGGGATATTCCATGAATTGAGTTCGTCTGTTGTGAATATTTTCATTGCGGCTCTTCATGGCCTGGTGGCCCCATCTCAGCTGGGGATCTGTGGTGCTGGGTGCTGTGCAAAGCATGATAGGAGGCAGCAGTTGCTCTGCAGACTGTGCGGTCTAAATGGACATGGCTGCCAGGTTTGCAGGGATGGTATTCTGGTTTTCTCACACAGCGGTATGTTACAGCTTCTTCCTGCTCACTCCTATGAGATATCTAATTTACCTGTCCCCTTCTTTAATTATGCTGAATAAATCTGTGTATCCCACTTTTGGGATCTCCCCAGTCCCACTAATGAACAACATGTGTTTCTAGCTTGTGGTGTGCAGGATCCACCCCTCATCCCCCCTACCCCAGATTTTGCTGTGTAAACAACCTGTTAGCAGTTGCTGGAGCACTCAGCAAGTCTGTAGCCTTACTGGCATCAAGAACATTTCCACACACCACCTAGCTTATCAGTGGGGTTATGGTAGCTGATCTATGGCTAGCTGGGGATAAGCAACCACCAAAAGCCTGGGAGCTTTTGCAGCTTCCCTGTAACATGGTCAGGGAGGTTGCAGAAGACCTGAACTCCTGATCTGAGAGCAGCAGCAGTGACTCAAGCACAAGGCCACCCTTCCCTTCACAGCAATGAATGCAACTGCTGACTACAGATGACTAAACGGTTTGTGGAGCAGACACAGAAAGCAGGGGGACTGACAGTGTCAAGGCAAAGCAAAGGGAGGCAACAGTGAGGGCTGAGATGAAAGCCCTCCAGCCTTTTGCAGCTGCGGCTGGAGCAGCTCCATCTTTCCCAGACTTGTACCTGCAGTCCCTGAGTGAGTATAGCTGGAATTGTCAGTTCTGCTGATATGAATTAAAAGCAACATGGCAAATGGTGTTTTCTAGCTGCTGTAATTATCTCTTGAGAAGGAAACAAGCAGCTGCCTTTGGCACAGGTCTGATCAGCTGTCTCAGACATGAGGGGCAATTGCAACTTCACCTGTTGGGTTTCCTTTTGCTGATGTGCCATGGCACTCAAAGCCAATGAAGCTGGGCATGATGAAGCTTGATCCTGGCACAAAAAAGAGCTGGATGGAGAGGCAAACTCCTGCCTTCAGGGAGAGTCCAAGCACTGATCAAGGTTAGATTTCAGCCTCCTGTTGAACCCTGGGATCAATTCCTGCGTAAACAGACACTGATGATTTTTCTCTTATGGAGGAAGGAGTAAAGCTTTTCTTTGGCATTTTCATCTGTATACAGAGTTAAAAATAAATCAATCTGTGTGTCTTGGTTTCATGGTCCCCAGTCTCATTGAAGCCACGCAATATCATGTAGACTCTGAGCCAGATGTGCTTTGTCCTTAGAAGGAAAAGGCTTCATGGTGGATATCACCCTTGTGTCATGTCCTGCTGGTATCTCACATATGTTGTTCCTGGGCTAAATGTAAAAACCCAACTTGATGTGGTTCAGTAGTTCTGTGCTTTTTTGCTGTTGTCAACCCTTCTATTTCTCCTCCAGTTGTTCTCCAGGCTCCCTCTGTACAGGTGACTTTTGTTATGTAAGGTCTTATTTTCAAGCACAGACTCTTCCAAGGGTGTGTGTTATCTGAAGGTGTAGGTTGTATGACAATATGAAACCATATCATGATGAAAGTTAGGCCCTATGTAATTGATACCATTGTTTCTTGGCCATTGGCTCATCAGAGCTGTGGCTTCTCCTTCCTATCATCTTGCATGCCTCCTTTAAAAGACCACATGTTCTGAGAAACAGTCCCCTCTGTGGAAGAAGGAGATGAAGAAAATTCATCTCTGAAGATGCAACACAGATTCCACTACCCATAATTTTCACTGATCTAATTTTTTACTAAGGTGGATATAGACTGAAGTATGGGTTGTCTGAAAAGGTACACATCATACTAGGCGCTTGATAAGGATGACTTTTGATTAGAGAAAGACATCAGAACTCGGGGATGGGAAGGAATAGCCTGGGTTTTGGAGTCTAGTCTCCTATAATGATCGTGTCAGTCTGTGGGTCAGATGTGTAGCCCAGAAGGGGCTGCAGAAGTCTCATTCAGTATGCCCTGACTGCTTACAGACTCCTCCCCAATCCTCTGAAGCCTACTGTGCATTAAGCTTGAAGCCAGTGATGAGAGGAAGAAATATCAGATTGGGCCAGGCATCTAGTGGGTAAAAACACCCTGATGATCCCAGGCCACATCTTGCTCTGCAGAATATAATGAAATCTTCCCCCCTCCCAGCAATTCTGACCTAAAAAAATATAAATAACATGTGGGTATAAATCATCACCAGCCCTATCTTCTCCACTGACCTTCCTACCTTTTCTAAGCCTCCTGGACAGTGTGGGCAAGCCCAGGCCTGAGCAGGGAATCACCATACTGCAAGAGCAGTGGGGGCTTTAAAGCGAGAGATGTTAATTCTCCCATCTGTGTGCAGACAGTCCTTCCTCTGTGTTGAATTAGTCTGATTCGTGGCTAGGGTTGGGATACCTCCTGCAGCCCATGGACTGTCTTCATCTGTCCAACAGCAGACAAAGGAAAGGAGATGCTCACACAGCACAAGGAAAGAGGGGAAGCCAAAGGAAAAATGGAAGGGAGAATAGGAGGCAGAAAGAAAATTTTTTTTTCCCTTTCCCTTTTTTTATTCTTCCTGTGCTCTGCCTTTTCCTGTCAAAGCTGCTGGAAATTGTTACCGACAGATCGAGTGTCTTCCAGTTTCTGTGTCAGGGAGTTTTGCCGATTCTATGAACCATGCAAAAGAGGGGTCAGGCAAGAGAAGGAGAGAGCAAGAGAATGACCAATTCAGCAGAGCTCTGGCTTTATCACTGATCTGGTCAGGTTCACTGGGTTTTAACTCCATGAGCCAGTCAGGCTTAGAAACTCACACCTTTGTTATCACCTTTCAAGAGGAGGGAGCAGGGTGGTGTGAATTCTCTGGGGTCATCAAGAGAAGCAGGCCAGGGATCATCTCCCATAGCAGAGACTGCCTTGCCCTCACCCCTCCACAGCATGCCAGACACTTGGATGCTCTCTGTCAAGATTGATCACTATTTATTACTGCATAGATCAGAGTGGGGACAAAGGCATGCTGGAGGAGGTTTTGGTTCCTGCTTGGAACCATCATAGCTTAGGGCAGAGAGGACCACAAAGGGATCAGAACTTGCCAGCACTGAGTACCATTGCTGTTTGGGTCCAGGTTAGAACAGAGATCATGGGACTACCTTTGGTCCTGCGAAATGTTCACCCTGTGGGAATATAGGCTATATCTGTACAAAAGCACAGACCACCTCCTGACTGTCTCTGTAAATGCCTTGTGTGCGGCCTGCATACAGTTTTTCTCAATCTACTTGGCCATGAGGTCCTGTGCCTGGTGCTCTTGGACACCAAAGGTCCCTACGCTCAAAAGGATGTGATGCAGGCTGTGCACAGCCAAGGAGGGCCACTGGGGTCTTGTATCTAACAGTATGACCATATCCAGGAAATCTGAAGCTCACTGTTGCTCTGTCTGCATGTGAAGGTTATACTTGACAGTAGTGCCAGTCATGCTAAAAGTGGCAACTGAAAGGTGAACTACAGTGACTGGGAGGATCAGGCTGAGCAGACATCCCAGACTGGGAACTTTGGAGATTTTGCTGAATCCTTTTCCAATAACCAGAAATCAGAAGCAGGAAGACTTACGGCAGTGAGACACTTGGGCAACTTCCTCTCCTTCTAGAAACTGGAACCTGGTAGCTGTGAGAAATGAGGTGTCTTGTGGGGAACATGCTTTTGTGGGAGGCTTAGGCCTGACTGATCTTGAGTGGAGTCTTGGGGGGATCTTTACTTAGTTGGAATAAAGTCTCTGCAGGCCCAGATTAGTTCATTAAAGCTGGGTATCTTGCTCTGCTCACCGCTAAATCTTTACTCTGACATGTTACTGGTAACATCACTGCTGAAAGAGCAGGCCTTGGAAAAAAGGTATCTCTCTGCCTTCAGAAGTAGGTTCTTGTATCATCACAGCTACCTGCAGAGTGGAGGTATAGAAGCTGAAGTAGCATTGCTCAGTGGAAAGAGGAGCTGTAAATCACTGGAACTTTGGAATCCTATTCCTTTCTTGGTTGACAGTGACGACTAGGCTGAGTGCCTCTGTTTCCTTTTCCAGAAGGGGTCTGCTGTGACCTCTCTGCTTCAGAGAGGCTACAGGAGCTTTTCTGCTGCTGCAGCCAGCAGGGCTACCAGCTCAGGATGGATATCCCCAAGGGTCCCCCCAAAATGCACACCGAAGACCTGAGGTCTCCCCCAGCACTACAGTGTTCTGCGTAACTATTTAGCTGTCCGAGCAGGAAGGCAGAACAATCAGCCAGAGCCAGCTCTGGGGACAGCGAGATTAGGGAACAATGTGCACATTTTGGTGGTGGCTTTGGCAAGAACAGTGCTGAATGCAGAGATTCCAGAGGACGTGCACAAGTAGCAGTGGGGCTCGTGCTCATCCACAGGCCGATGGGAAACAGCTTTCCAGCTGATCATTGGCCTGTGCTATTCCATCACCCTGCAGAGAGCACAAGATGCTGTCTGAGTGTAAGTCAGTAAAAAAAATAATTGTGTTGCTTCAGCAAAAGGTTCCTGGAGTTTGGAAGGTGGAGGGAGATTGAGGGGACTATCAGCTGACCTTGCTTTCACCACCAGCAAAAGACACAGTGGGATGTCAGGCAGCTTTCTCTGTGTGTGCTGGAGTTATATGGGGACTGCTTCTGCTTACTGTGGTGGTCGAGAGGCCTGAGCACGTGGTGGGTTTTGCACAAATACAGGACACAAAGCTTTCTCTTACTGAAGAGTCTAAGGTAAGACAGGGTTGCTGACAGAGAGGTATCAATGAGCAGGAGAAATGTGAGTTTATGCCTTCTGGGATCTAAATAGTTCATTGCTAGAGCTCAGCAACCAGACATCACCTTCTGCAAAGAAGGACATGTCTAGGGTCTCTCAGCTCCATCCCTCAGAGCAGCTTATCTGTGAAGGATATGGGAATCAAGGGAATGGTGGTGATGCAGCTCCTAAAAGGTTCAGATGGATCTGATCTGCAGCACAGAAGGGAAGAGTGGTAATTTGATAGCTGGAGTTTTTGCTATCCATGAGTAACTTTGCTTTATGTCTTCTGACATGGCAGGAATATGCTGGGTGCTGGTAGGTAGGGACTTTTGGAAATATTGCTGGTACAGGTTATAGCCCAGGGTGAGATTTTGTTGCTGTAGGTGCTGTACAGCTGAAGAGCACCCTGGATCCTACATTGTAGAGCTCTTGAGCAGAAAAGTGGGGAAAAAAGAAATATAGCAGAGTGGGTATATAGGGTACAGGTCAGCAACAAGTCCTAGACCTCATGGAAATAGTCCTAGACCTCATGACTCTAAAGCTTCTCATCTTCAGGTTCATCATCCTTGGTGATTAGTCACTCAGCTGTGAGGAAGGAGACAAGTAGCCTTTGGCGCATGGTACTGGAGGTGGCTCTCAAGGGTGGTGACTTTTGAGTGTGGGATCATGAGCAACAGTGACACTGTCTATGGTCAAGGTGCATCTGGATGGCCTGGAGCATCCACTGGCAGAATCAGCCCTAGTGGGTCTGTAAGGAGTATGTACACAGCAGTCATGAAGAGGAGAGGGAGAAACCTATGGTGTGGTACTTATAACCTAGGGGAACTTTTATTATATGGGAATTACAATTAGCAAAGGGGGTGTTTGTGCTGAAAGTGTGTGTGTGTGGGGAGGGGGGGAGTCAGGGAGGGGAAAGAGCTGCCGGTGATGGGAAGGAAGGGAGGGTGCCCTGACCTCTCCTTATAGCCCTGACTGTGTCCCCATCTGAAGGTCTGGCATATCCACTCTCACTACTTAATGATAGTGACATTACCCATCCGCCCAGCATCGCGGGGCTTTTGTCTTCATTCAGGCAGAAATGAAGTTCTCCTGGGCGCACTTATCAATCACTGCAAAGCTCCAGCTGTTCCGGAGCCTTTGGATCGACTTCAACAGCCGTGCTTACAAATTGTCTCTGAATAGCACCGAGCTGAGACCCCCTTTTTTGTCATTGTCTTCCGACAAATGTTTTTTTTCGGCAGCCTTTCGCAGACGTTGCCGGCTGCCTTCTGCCGCGGTGATTGAAAACAGGCCTGTTTTGCATTCTCCTGCCGGAGTCCTAGGTTCAGGGAGCTGTCCCTGAGTGCCACTCCAGTGAGTGCCGTGCCAAAGACAATTACATGCATAGTTTTGCTGATTGCATTAAAATCATTAGAATGAAAGATTCTGAAATCGTACATTAAGGGGAGAAATTAGAAAAAGCTTCAGAGACAGACAGCAGCGTCCCCAAAGTGAGGGCAATACAATTAGCTCAAATTGTGTTACATACACACAGACTAGGAGTAGCTCCTGTAACAAATGACCTTATTATTGCTGCTCCCTCTCTCCTCCATTCCTTTTTCTCTCCTTCACTCCCTTTTCATTCCCTCTTCCTTTTTCTCTCCTCTGAAACTTCCTCTTTGGCCAGGACCACCATTGTCGTTATTCTTCCCTTCACCTTGCTTTTCTTCCCTTCTTTTGTCTCCAGGAGTGCCTGGGAAAGGTCGGTCATGGGATCCCTGGAGTGTAGTACTTTGCTTTCAGACCTGCTTTGCAGGCCTTTTAAGAGGAAGTGAGTAAGTACAACCCCAGAAGTTAATTTTCAGCTGAGCAAGAAACTTTGCTCTCCTGGGGAACAAGGAAGTACATGAATCCAAAAGCTTTGTACATGCACCAACCATCAAGAAGATCAAAGCATTCAGCTCTCAAGCTATATCCCATATACAGTGCCAGGAAAGAGACTAGTAACTATGCCTGAGGTGGGAAATGTTCCTGCATATCACAAGCACCAGCACAGCAGGAGGTGGAGAAAGGTTAATTCTTGAGGGGAGAATAAAGCTTCTCCAGTGTAAATTCTGGATTGCTGAAAAAAAAATCACATTATGCCTGGGCTTATGGGCCAGCCCCATTGTCATCCTTTAACCATGCTAACGGAGAGCAGTTGGCCACCAATGAGTGCCTTACAGTTCACAGACATAGTATTTAAAGACAGCTGAAGGTAAGAGGAGGATTTGACTCTCAGGTGATCAGTCTCTGAAGAAAAGGGGAAGGATGAGGATTACTGAAAATACTGAAAAAAGAGGGAACTGGGAGGAAGAGGACTTTCTAGGAAATGGCAAATCTGAGGTTGTTAGCTTAGGGAAAACTCCAAGGTCTTGGTGTCAGGGAGACACCTGATAAAAGCTCAAGCAACCAAAGAGACTGCCTTGTGAAAGAAACATGTGAACTTTATGTGGATGCTGGAGACTGGACGTGCCACAGAGAATATTTGTGCACATGAAAGACTGTGGTCCTCCTTTTTGTGAAGATGGACTCCAAAGCATGTCATATGAATTGACCAAGGTCAACCAGGGAACCCGTGTCAGTCAGGGACTGAAATGCATAGTCCTTAGCTGGTAAACCAGTTATGTGTCACTCTGCACTGTGACACTGTACTACTTCTCTGCTGGGACTTGGGGTAGTTACGGTATGGGCTGGGGTAGCTTTTTTGTTTCCAGTGTAACAGCTTGCAGCAGCCTGGGTCAGCTATGCCTGTGCATCAGCTTGCTCTGCTTTGCTCCCAGTGCTCCTGGGAGCATGATCTCTGTGTCCTGCTGTAACATTATTCACTGTAGACCTGTGTTTGTGTCCACTTGCTGCTTCCCAAAAGCCTGGACATAACTATGGAGGCTCTGTTGGAATGTACATCAAGGCACTGAATGCAATGGTGTATGCGTGACAATGAAGCAGCACCACTGATTCAGGCTCTGCCTTGGAGTTTTTGCTTCACTATTTTCACTGCTCAGTGGCATCCTGGCCTAAATTCTGACCACATTTCTGTGCCAGGCTGCTATCAACTGACTCAGGATCTTCAGAAGAGCTGATGTCAGTAGGCACTTCTGCACTAACGGGTCTGAAGACAACTGTGCAGTGTCCTGGGTATTTATTGTTAGTGGTGTGGGTTTTCCTGCCCTTGTTGTGTATGCATGACTTTAGGCTCCAGTTCTCCTCTCTGAGATGTAGGGTATTGTCTTTCCTCTCTGTTTACACTAGCCCAGTATCTTGTTCCTGACTGGAACTGCTGGGGCAGATTTAGGGGAGAACTGTAACAAAGGGGCAAGCAGGTCTGATACTTCCTTGATGTATTATACTTAGCTGCTTGCAGCAATCTGTGTCTCAGAGATACCTGAACCCAAGGCGGTATCTTTGTGTTAGTAATGTATGAATAATAATAATTCAAAACACTGTACATTGACAAGGCACTGTACAAACTTCACATAAGAAGATATGCTCACTTCTTTTAAGAGATTACAGACTCAGATTAGATGTGACAAAGAGGAAAATAGGATGTCTGCTCATGTAAAGGATTATGGGGAGGAGGAAGCAGAGTAGGTTGTTGAGAAAATGGGACAGGCACCGCAGTAAGTATAAAAAACAATAAGAAGGGAGAAGTGAAGAGTGGGGAATGAGGTAAGGGAGCAGAGGATATATCATCAGAGTGAAGTTGGTGGAAAATTAAGTTGCCTTCCTAATGTGAATCAAAAGTGTGGATGGACTGTGTAAGAGAAGTAGAGGAGTCCAGGAGGTGAGAGGATCAGGATGTGAAAAAGGGAATGGATTTGGTATGGTGGGGCAGCACAGACTGAAGACAAATGTGACAGAGGTAGAGAAAACAGTCAGGAAAGGAAATCAAGCTAAGAAGACATGTTACAGATAGAAGAAAGAAAGTGCTGAGTGGCTTTAAGGAGGAGAGGGGATATATATTTTAGATAAAGGAAACTGGGTGTTGGAAAGACAAACAGAGATACAGGCCTGAGCAGTATGAAGAGAGTAAAGTGATGGAAGGGAAACAGATGAAGGTAAGGAGGTGAAAAGAGCCTGGCTTGTTTGGGAGTCAAAAAGGGATCCGGAGATTCTAAATAGAAGAACAGAGTGAGCTGTGGAGCCCAAAAACATGGTCCAAGCTGTGGACCTTAAAAACATTTGCAGAGAAGTCAGATGCTAGGAAGCTGCAAATCTTCAAGGATATATCAGCAACCAAGACTCTTTCTAGTAGAGACCTGACTGGAGGCAGTTGTCCCTTATGGGGATTTCTGCTGCTTTTGTTTCAATTTAACTCACAGGGAGAACAACTAAGAGTCAATGGGATTTACCACAGTTACCACTACTCCCTTTGAAGCACCTTCCTCCTTACTTTCTTTTGTGGCCAATTCTCTGTTTCTTCCTAGCAACTGTTAGGCTGTAGGAGAGTGTTGTGAAATTTTGGCATTGCTAATGCCAACAGACCTCTTTGCCTATTGGAGGTAAAGACTAACCTTGGCTCTTTCAGAGAACAGTAGGAGACATTCATTCACACCAGTATCTCCCTGCAGAGTCATGTGCAGTCTACTTGTGGATGCCATGCCTAAAAATGGGTAGGTTGTGGGATTCAACCTCTGAGGTGAAGCAGCAGAAAGATCAGACTGTATGGATGTAAGACTCAGATAATTAAGACTCAGATATTAACTTCCAGGCCGTATTAATATTTAATAAATTAGAGCAGTGCTGTCAGAAGATGCTCTTTGAATCTTCTCAACTGTCTGGCCTATGTCTTCTCTGTTTAGTCTGGAGAAGAGGAGGCTGAGGGGAGACCTCATCACCCTCTACAGCTACCTGAAAGGAGGTTGCAGAGAGCTGGGGATGAGCCTTTTTAACCAAGTAACAAGCGATAGGACAAGAGGTAATGGCCTCAAGTTGCGCCAGGGAAGGTTTAGACTGGATGTCAGGAAGCATTTCTTTACAGAATGGGTTGTTGGGCGTTGGAATGGGCTGCCCAGGGAGGTGGTGGAGTCCCCATCCCTGGAGGGGTTTAAGAGTTGGGTCGACATAGCGCTGAGGGATATGGTGTAGTTGGGAACTGTCAGTGCTAGGTTAACTGTTGGACTAGATGATCTTCAAGGTCCTTTCCAGCCTAGATGATTCTGTGTACCCTTATCACAATGTGCTCTCCAAATTTGGAGAACCTACCTTGCTCTCACCCAGTGCAGACAGATTTCATGGTCTTTTCTGATATAATACACACCTTTTTGTAAGATACCTTCTTTCCATCAACATGAGAGAAGATCTGAAAAGATCAGTCTCCCAGGGAAAAGTTAGCCTTTCTGAACAGAGGTCTGCCCTGCCAGAGATCCCACTGCTGGTCTTGATGCAGCTTGTGAAGTTGACCAATTTCTTGCTTGCTTAGAAGTGAGGGGAACGTATGGAAGGGCACAGACTAGAGTGCATTGGGGCCAACAAGGACCTGACTTGATCAACTTCAAGAGGCTTTGGATTGGGCCTTTAATGACTGTTTGCATGTGTGCTGGTGTGAGTAGCCTGAGAAGGGATGTAGTCTATGGCAGGATCACTGCAGAGAAAGGATGGTGCTTTACTGGGGGTGGAAAATGGAATTGTCACCGTGGAATGAATGAATTGTACAGTTTCTCTTTTGTAACCCAGGGAATAATTAAGATAGATGGGTAGATGAATTAGCTGTCCTGCAAGGTCAAAAGTGGATTGCCTTATTACTCTATTATTTCACTGTTGTGGAACTATCACCACTAACGCCTTTTTCATGATATTTTGTACATCACACCAAAAAAAAAAAAGGAAAAAAAGAAAAAAGGGGGGGAGATACAAATTGATCGTTTGGTGGTGAAATCAGTCTTCGTCATCGCCAGCAGTGCTTGGATTAATGGGACTGAAGGCTGCTGGAGGTTCAGCCAGAGAGACGGGCAGAAAAACAAGAGAAATTGGTTTGCACCCCTGGGAATGGAATTGATGTGACTTACACAGAGCTGCTGCAGCAATGGTGGCTGCTATGCTGTGATGATGCTGTTTTGTTTGGTTTTGTTTTTTAAAAAAAGAGGAGAGATGGGAGAACAAAATAAATCCCTAGCTGGAATACTAGGTCATTACAAACATGGATGGTGTTCTAGGGTGTTTGGGAGGTCCAGAAGAGTACATTTTCTGTAAGCCTTTAGGGAACAATAGAGCACAGACTTTGTGAAACACAGCTGCTTTCTGGTAGTCTTCTGCTATTCCTGTGGGTCTTTAAAGATGAGGTTTGGGACAAGCACTGGAAGCTGGACATTACTTCCATTACTGGCAAATACTCTCCAATCTACATGGAGATCTTGGTATGGGTAAAGACCATCATGCGGATGTAATTGAAGTAGAGGAGACCAATGATAGACATGGCTGCAGAATGAAAGAAGCAGGGGTATATCAATTTAGGTCATTGTGTCTTTGACTTGACAGTCATGGAAAGAAATATGGGGGAGAGGAAAACCTGTAGTTGGTCTTCCCATCTGCAGTGCCAAGAGGTGGCTCAAAAATGCTTGCTTGCCTCTGAGTTTCTTGCTTGGATTCTAGTAAATAAGGGTTTGGAGAGGTCTGAACTTCTGAAGGAGAGACAGCTTGTTTTGCTCATGAGAAATCCCACTTACACCTAGCACTGTGTTTATAGCTGGTCATATCTTCCCCAAGCACCATGAATGGCAGCAGAGGGATCCATGTCTATGTGCAGTCAGTGTCAAGGGTCTTCCCTGCTGAAATGCATTCTCTTCTGTGTTCACCCAGTGTTAGCAGGTGATGGTGCAGGTTAGATGCAGCACAAAACTCTGAAATGGTGAAGTTAATGCCATGCTTGACTTAAGCGGCAGGATGCGGAGTGTTTATCAGAACAGCTTTAAAAGCAGAGCTATTAAGAATGGCTTTCCAAATGTGGGGCTGAATCTGAGGAAGATGAAGTCAACAAAGAACAAGAGTTCTTTGTGTGAACTGGAGATCTAACAGATTGCTTCCTCAGTCAGAAATATCTGCCTTTTATCCTGCTTCTCTTTGGCCTACACTGATGCCAGCTATGAGGAAAATCAGCTGTGAGGTCGAAAGAATGAAACCCAGATTATTTCTGAAACCTTTTGCATGTGGTTGAAGACTCAAGATACCACACTGCACAGCTCTGTCCTGTCCATGGGGAGTCAAATGGAGGCAGGAGGTGGCTTTCCAACTCATGGCTGGCTCTGGGAGCATTTCCCCTAAATGAGACTGTCCACAATGCAATAGTGTGCAGGCAAATTTCCTCTTTGCTTTCCCTCCCCTCCTTTCCTGGGCTACACTCCTTATTATGAGCAATGATGGTGTAAAGTTGGCTATGAACTACAGGCCAGCTATATAAGACTTCTACACTTGGAGAGTCCTCCTCTATTGATGGTTAAATTAACTTTTTCCAGTCTTACAAACCAGAATAGCATAAAAGTAGAACAAAGACTACTGAGGTATAATATAACTGTGGGCTGTCTGTGTTCATATCATACACGTTAATTCTGAAGTCTAAAGAAGGCAGTTTTTATCCTGGACAACTAGTGGGTGACATTTGGGTTAGGCTTTAGTGGAAAGCCTAACCTCCTCACCCAAGATGTCTGTGGGACAGCATGAGCTCTCTCATTTCTCTATGACAACAGTATTAGTCAAAACATCAGTGAGAAGGGGGAAGAAACTTGACAAAGGAAGCATTTAAAAGAAAATTTGGAAAGTGGGGTGTGCATCCCCAAAATTCTCTCAGTGTCTTCTACGCTGCTTTCTTCTGTGCTCAATGCACATATAGAAAAGACTGGGAAACTCCTTTTCCAGCACTGTGAACAGTACAGAAGCAAGACCTTGATGCAGAACATTACGGTGTTTGCATCAGGCAACTGGCTCTGAAGATAGTCAGGGTGAGCTGAACCTATTTACTAGCAGGAAGAACAGCTGCCGCACAGGGCCACTGACGTTTTCTGCTCTCAGATCTGCACTGTGGATCTTGCCTTCTGCTTTTCTGATGAGAAGCCCTTGTGCGTCTGAGGGGGCAGGTCCGTCTCAGAGCCGTGCTCTGTGGAGGCCTGAGGGAAGCATGCTTTCTGAACTGTGAGTTGCTATGCTGGGTAAGGAAATACTTTAACCCTTTTGTGCTTTAGACAAACCTCTTATTGTTGCCAATCTGATTTGCATATTGGATTTTTCAGAGCATCTATTACTCTTGGTTTTGACCCAAACTGTCTTTTCTTTTCCCGTAGTGCACAAAGTCAAAGCAAAGTGTTAAAGGACTTCAGCTGTAGCTTGTAGTTGTAATTGTAGCTTTTACAGCTAACTGAAAAGTGAAACTAGTGAGGAAGGTCTGCCACACAATGTGAGGCTGGACCCTGACTCAGGGAGCTTTGTCCTTGTGATCAGAAATAAGAAGGCATGTAAATGTGATGGACGGTTACCTGACCATAGGCTGTGTTATGTATTATGGTCCATGGTTTTATGGATTGACATCTGCCATAAATGAGCAACCAGCAGAAAAGCCTCTGCTCCAACACTACAGGTCCATGGGACTGTGATGTGACCAGGGCAAGCTACTACCGAGAGCTGCTACTTACTGACAAAGTGATAAGGTGTCTCCTTGAGGAGCACCCTTTACTGCAGCTATTTGCAGAGTGGTTAGGCCGCTTCTGGAGAATTCCTCACTATCAATGTCCCTATCTCTGCTTTGTTTTGTGTGTTGAAAGAAGACAGCTGGTTTGTCTCCCAAATGAGGATATAGCATGTGTCGGCATCACGTGGTTATCTGTGTGCCTTTCAGTTGCAATTATGAACACCAGAGGAAGGATTTTGAGACAGCTATGTGAATACTTGACAGTTTCACACATGTAGCAGAATAAAGGAGTAATTCCTGTTGCTGGTTTTGTAGTTCTGATGTATGATGTCTTCTTTTGCCTCTTACCAACTGGTTCTGTGACTGTCATCATTCCAGGTGAATTGCGTTTTGTCTGGAAACTATGTTTTTGACCAAAAACAGTGATGCAGGAAAACTTTAAATGTTTTATTCCAACATTTAGAAGCAAAATAAGCTTTCATTTTTCCTGTTACATCAGTTATTTTGAGCTTTACTTCAAGTGCAACTTTAAAGAATTATAGGAAGAAAATCTAATACCAAGTTACAATGACTAGCTTGGAGTAAAACTGTACATTTTGGTTGCTCTGAAACACTTTCTTTTTTTCATTTTGTCAAGACAGACTGATCCTTCTTCTCTCTTTTTCTCATTTCCAGCATGCTAGTTTTTTGGTAAGTGTGTGGTTTTACAGCTGAAACTTGTGGAGGCAGACAGCAGGTAGCAACAAGGAGTAGATCTGAGTGAATCTAATGAGGTGTTTCTTTACTTTCCTGTCCTCATAGCTGATAGAAGTTCAATGTTAGGAATCCATTGCTTTTAAAACTATATGTATGAGGAATAAAGGGTTTTTTTTGAAGCTGAGGCTTTCATTGTTTCAGCTGAATGTAATCAGATATGCTTTACCTCTGGTGAAAATCAGTGCATTTACGCCATGATTGATTTTTCTTCTTTAAAACAACACCTAAGTTTTCATCCTTTCATGTGCCCTTCCTCCTACAGCATTCGCACAGCTTCCTGCATGGCTGAATTTGACCCATTGGTTATGGTAGCTATTGTTGCTATTATTATTATGGTCCTGTTAAATCAATGGGTATTAATTAAGTTAAAGCAGCATGAGTGGAATAAAATGAACAGAAAGATACTGAAAATACAGTTCTGAACTCACAGCTGCACCTTTGAAAGCTGAAGTAGGCATTTTATCTGCTAGGTTACAGTGTCTGGTTATCATCTATGGAAAATTAAAGGTATTATTTTTACCACCGGAGGGCTCCCATATTTTTCCATTAATGCAATAGAAACATATTGAAAATGACTAATACTCAGGTGGTAGAAACCATGAAGTTCAGACAAAGTATGTTCCCTACTTCACAGCAAGATCTGTATGCACAGGACCTTTGAGAGAAATGAGAGTAACTGCTGTATTGCGGGTTTGATGAAAGGACAGGGAAGATCGTGTGATGAACAGACTCTTATTTGATGGTGATAGCAACCAAGCAGCGTTTCAACAGGGCTTTGTGAGGAAAATGTGAAGACACCAACTTACAGGAGGTGAAGATGTGTCCCAGAGGTGGCAGCTGGTCCTGCACAGAAGCACAATTTATTTTGAAGATAGTATTGAAGCAAATGTCACTGATGTGCATGTATCAGTTCTTGGTGGTCTTAATGCTGTTTTGCTACTGGTGTAATACACGGCCTTGAAGATACCAATCGTCTTCCCTTTGATTTACTTTCTTTAATTTGAATGTGATTATTCGAAAAATCAAGCCTGGAATTAGCACCATCTGATCATCTGATGCATCTCCCTACCCTAGGGCAAGACCCATTCCACCTTGGATGGGTATTTTCTAACTTTCTAATTAATTTTCTGTTCTTAAAAGCTTTCAGTGATGGAGATACCCTGGCTTCCCTACAGCAATCTGCTCCAGTGCTTCACTAGCCTCTAGCACTAGTTCACAGTACTAGAAATTGTCCTCATGCCTAATCTGGATCTTGCTGCAGTTTAAGCCTTATTCTCTTCTCCATGTTGACAAGGAGAAGGGCTTAATGCATTCCTTTTTGTCCATTTTTTTACCTACTAGGAAGATGTTTCTCCTAAGCCTTCACATCTCTAGACTGAACATCTCCAGTTCTTTACAGCTTTACAGGTTGTGCTTTCCAGCTCTTGGACCAGTCTTACTTCACAAATAATTCTTTTTTTTCCAACATCTTGCTCAAATTCTGGGGTCCAGACCTAGATTTAATATTCCAGATGAAACCTCACCAATGCAGAGAGGTCTGACATGCCTGATCATATGCACTTTTCTTTAAGTTGTCCATGAATTTGTTTTTTTTTCCGGAACAACCTCGCACTTCTGTTCAGCTTGAACTTTTTCTGCAGAATTTCTGCCTCACTTACTGTTCCTGAACTCATATTTGTGCCATCAATTATTCTGCTAAAGTGAGACAACTTGTTTGTGTCCGCATTCATTTACATCCAAGGAAGTGTTAAATAACTCCTTTGTATAGGAATTGAAGACACCTCTGCTGTCCAGTTGGAATTTAAGCAGGGAGGAACTGTCCCTGCAGGAACTTTGTAATGCCACACTGGTACATGTGGCTGGTCTTTCCAATTTGTGGCAAGGGTTATAACTGCAAAAATCAAAGGTTAGAGCTTAGGGCTCATCTGAGCAGCACTCACTAGAACTTCCAAGGTTCAGTCTGTTGTGAATGGAGTCAGTGCTTGAATACAGCCATGCGATTTCTGTCAACACTGGATGGTCTTTGCAGGTCTCGTATCCAAAAATCAAGCTAATATGAGCCTCTTCAGCTAATAAAACCACAGAAGGTTACAGAACAAGGTGGTTTGTCTGTAGGCCAGATAACATGATTAACAGCAGGCATTTAATTGATTCTGATGTCTTCAATGATCAGCATCGGAATGGATTATTGCCTTCCAGCCCAGATTTACTGTTGACGATGTACCATGTCACACCACTAAACTGTCTTGAAGGTGATTTCTGGCCAGCACAATATCATGCAGCTGCATTGCTATGACATTTTGTGACCACAAAAAAAAAAAAAAAAAAAAAAAAAAAAAAAATCTCAATGGCATGCCTTAGCTCACCAGCCATATAGCTGCAGTGTGTCTTGGAAGGTGGCTCTTTCCAGCAGAGCAGCCCTGAAACTGCTACAGGTCACTGTGCTTATGCCCCAATTGTGGGTAAATGAATCAGATAGCTTTAATTTCATTTTTCAACTTAGTAAAGAAGGGGGATGTTGCAAAAGAGCCACAACCTTTCATGTAAAAAAATCGCTTATGCTTTGCTTTTTCCTGGTTTTTGATGTTTTTCATTAAATGGAAAAAAAAAAACCCCAAACCCCTTTAAAAATGTCTGTTCTTCCTTTTTCTTTCATTCCTTTCCTTTCTCATGAAAATGTCATTTTGGGGCAATCCAAGCCTTTACATTTAACCAAAAAAGGACATCTTTTGTTTTAGCCATGTTTGGTACTTTTTCTATTGTTGATCCCTTTTTACACAAAGGAAATAGCTTTGACTCATAGCCAGGAGGAGTGTTTGGAGGACACTAAACTCAGGTCCTTCAGTATTTTTAGAGCTATTTCAGAGCTACCTGCATTTTCCATCTGAAATGGTTTGTCAAATTTATTGGAGGGTTTTTGGAATTTTGTCCTTATTCTTAACTATCACCTAGTAGGGGTGTAGGAGGAAATACTTTCCTTGAATCCAGCAGGAGAGAAATCAATGTGCCTTACAGCCCACTGGCTATCTAGTTCACTATTCAGAGTAACCTACTGTTGTGGTTCAATGTCTACCAACTTCTATTACACAGGAATTGGTCTTGTTGGCTCTTGTGCTGTGTGTCTGGCATGGGGGAATATGAAGGTCCTGTGGTCACTATATTCACTTCTCCTTGGCTTCCCAAGTTCCCATAGCCAGTTTGCTACTGAGGAAGTCTGTTTGGATAGGGCTTACAGCCCTTGATTGGCAGTGACTGACAGCTGAAGTGGCAGGTTGACTTCAATGCAAATCCAATTTCTTCTGCTTTATTAGTGCTTTTGCAACAGCGAAGCTGGTGTGATTTACTGAGTGAATTTACACTTCAGTGATGTGGCAAGTGCTCTGGTAATGAGTGAAAGCCAGCTTAGATGAACAGCAGTGCTGCTATCACTTTCCACTGTGACACCCTCCCACCTGGCTGAAATTGCCATGAGGGCCACACACAGTTTATGTGGTATGTGTGAAAGGCTCTGGGCTCCAAGTTCTCTCTCAGGGATTGTCACCTCTTGGTGGACATCTGTAATGGTGCTGTACCACTAGTAGTTTTGTGTGCCCTGTTTGACCACCCGGGGCAGAGTCTTGGCACTCCCATCCTTCCACTGTGCAGTGTTGCTTTGCTGGGATCATCCCTTACTATTGGAGGAAAAGAAATAGCAAAGCAAGCATTTCCTTCCTGCTCTCCTTTTTTTCCAACTGCTATGGTCTGACAGCCAAGCTGACTTGCTTTGGTTTTTTGACCACATTTTCCAGTGTTTATAAAAAACAAAATATATTTTGAAGAAAACTTCTGTTTTCTGAAGAATTTTCTTTAAATATGTTGTTTTTTCATCTTAGGGGACTTGCTAAAACTCGGCTGGTTTTAATGAATGCATTTTCAAAACATGGATCTACTGGTTCCTGTGTTTATTAGCCAAAAATGGACTTTATAGTCTGGAACTGATCTCTGAAATATGTTTCTACAAAATGTATTTTTAAATCAATTCTTTTTCTGCTGAGGAAAAAAATCCCCAACCTTTTGTTTACTGCATATTTTAATTTTGAGTGGTGGTTTGGTTTTTGTCATGTCTAATGCTGAAATGTAAGAAGTCAACCCCTGCCTTATAGTACAGCTGCTCAGTGTGGGATACGTAAAGGCAGCAATAGACCCCAGCTGTAGGTCTTACATCCATGGACTGTCTGTGGTGCCAGCT
Source organism: Athene cunicularia (assembly GCF_003259725.1). Taxonomy (NCBI): domain Eukaryota; kingdom Metazoa; phylum Chordata; class Aves; order Strigiformes; family Strigidae; genus Athene; species Athene cunicularia. The sequence continues at coordinate 5,103,599 of NW_020799105.1, forward strand.
TCACCTTTGAGCTGGGCACCTCTTCACAGCTTTATCTCTGTGCTGTGCACAATAGCAGTTCATAACAAAAATGGGGTGTGAAATAAGTATTTCCCCTTAGCCCTCCAGGAACAGCATGAAGCAGGTGACTGGGAGGACTGGACTGGTGGGAATACTTTTTGTGAAGCCTTTCCCGTGAAACACAGTGTAGTTTCATTGAAATCAGAATGACTGGTGGGAGCATGGGAAAGTCTCCAACAGTATTTTGAGAATTTTCTGAGTGGAAGTTAAGCTGCCTGATCTAAACTACCAGGAGAAAGTGAACTAGTATGGTTAATAAATTTGTTCTCTGAGCACTCAGGGTCAAAGAGCAGAGTCAAACTCAAGTCCTAGGACAGAGTGATTCAGAAGATGAACAGGGCCATACACCTCCTCCATCCCAAGTGGACACTTTAGCTGGTGTAGAGGTACAGATCACTTCTGTTAGACCTGTTCCAGTCTGTGTCAGTGACTAGTAGCTGGCCCAAGCCAAGGCTGAACTATCTGCCTTGTGCAAGACCCTTGTCCACAAGCCAGGCTGGTGGCTTCCCTTGGAGTGAGGTGAGAGCTGGGCCTTTGACCTAGTACTGGCTACCTGTGTTGCTCTGCACTGAAATGGCTATGAAATGTTTAGCTTTTATCCAAACCTTGCAATATTTTGTAAATATGGTATTTTGGTTCCCTTGAAAGAAGTTTGGGAGTTTAGGCAACAGTCTGCTGGGACCCAATGTTTTGTCCTTTCATTTCTTCTTCTTTCTTCTTGGAGATCTGTGGGCATGACTTTCCAGGCAGTGCTGGGGCTCATTCTTTGTCTCTTGACTGAATGAATCTCAAGCAGCTCTGAGACACTCAGCCCTTCTGTCGATTGAGTCTTATTTCCCTGGTTTACTGCCAGTCTTGCCTTTCTCCTTGGTTTGCATTTTTCCTTAAGCCATACTTCAATGTGATGTCAAATAGCTCTTTAAAAATCCAGACATATCACTTTAGCCTACCTCACAGTCTGGTTCTGTAAAAGTCATAGGTGTTTGCTGTGTCTTCTGCACACACATGCACAACGCTGCAAAACTTCCTTTGGTAAAGAAAACGGGTTTCCTTGAGGGATTTGTGCATAGTAGGTGGGTTGTCAGCAGCCATCACACAGTTTTCTGCCTCAGATACAGACTTCTTGCAAGGCTTAGGCTTCCATTTGAGGAATAGTTAAATGCCGTTTGGTTTGAACATCTTCCATCTGCTCCCACAGGCAGATGACTGATTCGTGAGATGATGACTTTTTGTTACCACTTGAATTTGGGTAGCACAGCATAGAGGTTAATATTTTCAGAAAAGTCCTTGACTAGATAAGCATTGTGGTGCTAACCCTAGGGGTACCAGCATAGACAAATCTCCATGAATCTGTAGGTCTCCAGCTCTTGTCTCTTTTTAAGATTTGATTTTTGTCCTGCTGGCCATTCATGTCCTCCTCAGTCTTCAAAATGTCCCATTTCTCTCATCTAAATTTACCCTCCCCTTCTTTGTGCCAGGTTAGCCTTGACTTATGTTTAGAGAATTTCGTTTGAGATTGGCCCATCCTGTCTTGTCTTCAATACAAGTTCTTGTTTTCATGTCCAACATGAACAGCATCAGTATCAAGGTGTCTCCATATATTTTGCTCAGAGACACTGGACCACACTCTTATAGGTTATGGTAAAACAAGGCAGGATCTCCCCTGAGAGCTCACCATCCAAGCAAGCTCCATGGCTGCAGTAGCAAGAAGTAGAGCCCAGCACCCCTGTCATCTGGACCACTGCCTTGATGTGAGCTTCTCAGTACCTCCTCTTTTGGGAAGCTTTTTTGTGCTCCCCAGTCTTCTTTAAGATAAGATCAACCTGTCCTCATCTCCCCAAGGCCTTCTGAAATGCTTTGTTTTTATTCCAGGACACTTGTACTGCATTTTCCTGTTCTTTATTGCTTTATTACCTCTTGCTGCAAAGTCCTTGCTTCACCTAATTGTGTTATGGCTTGGATCCATCAGTATTCTTTCTCTGGGAACATTCCAGCATGCTGCTCTCCTCCCTTTCTTGGTCTGAGGCTTCATCTGTTTTGTAACTTTTCACGAGCTTTGTGCAGTAGATATGAGTTGGGGTTTCAGCCTTTCCCCATCCCCACCTGTCCTAAGGTTGCCTTTTGGGCTACCCACCAGTCTGGTATATCTACTGCATGTGGTTGTTACATTCTTTTGACTTTAGTGTCTTAGGCAAAGTTATTTGGGCCATTAATGTGGTGACTTAGCATAGCATTTTTGTTTAGCTGGCTTCTTGCCTGTTGCTGTTTTATCAACTTTACTCCACTAGTATGCATGTAAAGGGGGCAGGACATTGTCCAGGGAGGTGACCAAGAAGTACTGATGTTTGACCTCTGTGGTTGTGCTGATGAAGGCCACTTGACCACCCCTCTCCACAAACATGTGTGCCAGGCAACGTTGGCAGGTCCTCTTGTTTGGTTTCATTTGTTTGCCTTTTGTGTTTTTTTGTAAAAAGCCAGCAGTAGCAGCAGCAGCAGCTGTACAGCAATGGCACAGCCGCTCTATTCCTGGCCAAGAACCCTGTGAAATTAATCCACATCTCGCTGAAATCCTACCCCGCTTTCGGGTCACTGCCTCGTTCCGGCACTGCGGAAGGCAGGGATCCCGCGATGATTTATTACCAGCCCCAACGCACATATTATTATGAAATGAGTTTATTACACTCTAAATCTCCTGTTAATGTGCTACTGTTTTAATCCCTTTATCCAATTTTCAGTCTCTCAGGCTTGGCTGCTGTTCACTTGCACAAAACTCTCCATTCTGAAGGTTTTATTGTACGATATCCATATCCATTTATCCTGCTTTAAGGCTGCAGTGCTGAGGCTCTGGTGAGGAGGGGGAACATGAGAAAGGGATGGGAGAGGCAGGAGGGGATGGGCCAGAGGCTGCATGGAGGAAGAGAATAGTCTGGCTTAGCCTGTACAGATATAGAAAAGAGCTGAAGTAGGTAGAGGAAGACAGTGGGGGGAAAGAGGAGCAGAACTGATTTTAAGGGGAGTAGGAAAGATAGCTACTGAGTCAAGGAATGAGGGAACAAAGTGAAGGCGCTTTGGTAAATCATATAATAAGTGGATAAGAGAGGAAGAGGCTTTATTCTCTGCTTTGAGACCACCATGAATCAAACACCTCTAGAAATGGAGAAAAGAGAGGGCAGAAATAGAGCAAAGACAGAAAATGAAGGGAAAGGGCAAAAGGAAGAGTGTGTGGAGGGATGGGAGAGGAGGAGCATGAGGCTAAGTGGGAGGGTATGAGGGAGAAGACCTGGAAGGAAAGGGCAGTTTGAGAGCCAGAGTGGAAAGAGGATGCACAACAAAAATGTCTGGACAACAGGGCAGTGAGAGGAAATGACATTCCTGATTTCCCCCATCAGTGGTCAGGGACCAGCCTCAGCATGGACAGAAGGAAATGCCTCACAGGACTTGCTGTGGGTCAGATCAGTGTTGCCATGGGGAGGTAACCCACAGGGATCAAGGATCAATATTTCCCCCTTATGGCTACATACTCAGCCTTCCTTCTCTTCAGCCTGGGCCCTCCAGGCTGGTGACTGTCCCAGCCAGCTGTTTGGAGATGGCCCACTGAAGGGACAGGGTGATTCTTGGCATTTCAGATCATTTGCAGGAGAGAGTTTGCTCTGCCATGTTGTGGCAGGTGATGAGCGTTGAGTACTTCCACTCAGCCCTCAGGCCACAGGGACATGACTGCAGTAGACCTGAGACAGGAAAATGTGTCCCAGAACAGATCCCTAGAGACAGCTCTCCACCCCACTGTGGCAAGCGCTACAGTAAGCACTACTTCCCTTTGGCTGAGGATTCGATCTAGAGCCATACCCAGTACCTAATGAAAACCAGTAGATAGAACTATGCTTATTCAACCCTGTTGTTGGTTCCAGCTGCATATGCACCAGAATAAATAAGCTGACTGAGCCATGAAGCAGCCTTGCATCCCCCAGCTGGTGGTGGCAATCTTCAGAGGTGACAGTGTGTGGTTGCCTGCAGAAACAAGACAGGATGATTGGGTCCCATGCCCAGTTCTGCTGTTGGTTTGCTGAAGCACCAAGGTACTTTCAACACCTCCACATGTCCAGCTGTAGGATGAGCACACTGACCCTACCCCATCTGATCCTTTTATAGGTAGAAAGAAATAGGATGATGCATGTGGGCTGGTACTTTGTGGCTGCCAACCATGGCTTTCAGAAACCCATGGGGAGAATACTATTGTGTGAGATTTTTTTGTACTGAACTCCCTAGGTTGCATTAAAAATTGCAGCCACACAGCATGGTGAAAAGTGTCTGCACTAGCATGTTCCTCTGCTGTTTTGTGCCCTCTTGTTATCCAGATCTATGGCATACCATGCACTGTTCAGGAGATACTTGTGCAAAAACCTGTGTTACATTTTTCACAGAATACATAGCAGAGTGCAAGGTCATTAAGCTTGTTTCTGATGAAGTGCAAATCTTTATGGCTTTCCCCACAGCACGCTTCATTGTACCTATAAACCAAAATAAGGATAAAATGTATGCACAAAGTTTGAAAATTAAGATACAGGAGAAAGGAATGCAGATAAATAAAACTCCCTAAAACTTCTCTAGAAGGAGTGGAAAAATCCCCAAACTTAAGCCAGAATAGAGAGGCAAAGAGATTTGCTTAAAATAGCACAAGCTCTTGTGATGGAACTGCTGAGTAGCTAATGTCCTTGGCTTTTTTAGCTAGCCAGTTATTTAAAATAGCTCCTGCCCATAGTGTTTGCTTTATGGTGTTCTTCTTCTTTCCACCTATTCTCTTTCATTTTCTCCAGGGAGATATTTTATCAGATCTAGCCGCTGAGAGTAGGAGAGACAGAGATTAAGTGAGATGGTTAGGAGGCTAATGTTTTTGGTCCATGAGAGGGATTCAGAAGCTGGAGGTTTCCTGTAGCTCAGCCCATGCTGGAAAGCTGGACTTGTTGCACCTCTGCTGTGCACACAGGATTAGTTGAGGTAAGGGACTGCAAAGTAAAAGTTAGAGCAGAAGGTCTCAAAGGGTCTGCCAGTCTGAGATGGATTCTGGTCCCAGACCTGCTTCCAGTCTCACCATGCTGGGCAAGTCAGAGACCTTTTCTGTGCTTCGGTTTCCCTTCTGTACAAGGGAATAATGACTTGATGGAGGGTACTTGGTGAATTACTCTGAAATGCTTGAACAGGAGAAGTTCTGCTAACAGGCAGTGCTCATTTGGATCTTGTAGCCAGTGTAGGCTTTAGGTGTTTAATAGGCAGCAAAAGCCTTCCTCTGACCTTGGTGAGGATTTCTGCTAGGTCATGCCCTGTGTTTCATGGCGACTGGTGGGCTGGGGAAGGCAAAGAATTAGAGAAAGCTACCAGTAGGAAACCAGTACCTTTGTGTTCATCCAGCCCAGCTGAAGCCAGCAACCATGCTCAGGGATCCTGCCAGGTCAGGATTTCACCAGGCCCCTGACTCCATTCTTGTTGCAACACCCAGCTGACTTCATGGAGCCCTTTCCAAGCTCTGCCACGGAGCCCAGCAGATAGCCCTACCTTGACAGCCTTCTCTGCCCTGCTCTTCCTCACCCTTCCCTGCTCTCGTCTTCCTCATCCCTCTTCACCTGTCACCCTGCCTGGCTGTCTGCCCTGCTTTTCCAACTCCCTCCTGCATTTTCCCTCTCCTCCCACACCCCACTCCTCCTTTTCTCCCCCTCTTCCCATGACTCCAGCTCCTGCTTCCTTTTTGTCTCGTATGCTCCCCTTCTCCCACCACCCTCCCACATCCTTATAGCTTCCCCCACACACTCCCGCGCTCTCCCTCTCATGTCGAGGACTTGCCTCTACTCTCTGACACAGAAGCCTGTATCACTTCCAAGGCTCCTGCTGTCAGCTGGGGAATAGATAAAGATAAATGATATTATGTTAAATTCCACTTAATGACAAATTTTTAATTTTCTGAACATGGTCATTTTCTGGCTAGTGAATCAAGTGTAGGGAGCTAATTACATGAAGATCTGAACAAAAATAACTCCTAATTTTCAAGGATAATGGAAGAGAAATGTTGGAGATTAATGGCACTATTTATCTTTTTTAAATTTCTATCTTTCTCTGTGATAGCACTGCTCCCCAAGGAAAATATTCATAAAATGAAATTGAAGTCGTAACTTAATAGGTTATTAAAATTTTTGAGTGCATATCACTTTCCTTCCGCCGCACTGTAAATTTAAATTGAAGTTTGCGGCTCCTCGAGTCACCAGCGGAGTTTTTTTTATGATGGCACAATAGAGGGAAACATGCATCTTTGTCAGGAGGTATTTGCTATTCTAATTTTATGGCAGGCCGGATTATCAGAAAGGAATGTCAGAGCACGGGGAAGCTGACAACACTACAGCCTTCAGCCATGTGTTTCCATTAACGCCCAAAGCCGTCCAGGGGTTTCTCTGGACTGTTATTTTCCATTTCAGTCTTTTATCTTGATTTAAAGTGAGGGCGCCGAAAATTCAGCTCCTGTCATTTTTCTCACTCTCTCTCTTTTTCTCACTTTCTCCCTTCCCACTCCTTTTTTCTTTTTTTTTTTTTTCTTTCTCTGCCTCTGCTCACTGCCTCTCTTCCATTTCTTCTTCTTTTTTTTTTTTTTTTTAATCCTTCCCCCAGTCTCTGTTGGGAGATCCTAGATCCTCTCTATGTCCCTGTCCCTCTCCCACATGTCTGTGGTCCTTTGGGTGTAAAGCTCCAGGGAGTGATGTCTGGGGATGGGGGCAGGGAGGATATTTTTCCTTGGTTCTCTAGGAAAGGGGCTGCCTTAAGGCTCTCTCTAGGAGCATGGCACATAGGGCTTTCTAGGCAGTGCATCATGCCATCTTTTAGTCAAGTATAAACATGATGTCCAATTTGGCTGTGTCAGATGCCAGTCCAAGGGAATAAGGTGCTTTGTGGTGTTAGATCCTGCTACTTCAGTGGGAGGCAGCTGGAACAATGGGCATGGGCAGCACTTGAGGGAATATTCAATACTCCTTCTCCACCAGCTTTCTGGGTAGCCTAAGCCACCTCACCTCACTTCACTTGCCTTTCACTTCCTTTTGCACCATGGGGCATAGCCTTTTACTTTGTGCTTGAACTGGTGTGCTGCTGGAGTTTCCCAGCCACTGCTCAACTCCACTGCAAGTCGAGGCACTCTTCTGCCAGATTTCAATACACTCCAAGCATGGGGCTGCTCAAACTTGGGCAGCTCTGTTGGTGCATGTTATCTCCTTGGAGGGCTCCCTCACCGGTGTGTGGCAGGCTTGACCTGTTCCTCTTTGGCCCTATCCCTTCTCTTTTTCCAGCAAGAACACATTCACCTCTGAGGCTCTGAAGGTTTTAAACCAAGGGTGGCACAAATCTAATGCTCCTCTTAAATTAAGGTTCAGCTCTCTCTGAATCATCGGCCTGGTACAATTCCTCTTGGCTGAAGGAGACAAGCCTAGGCTCAAACTGCAGGGGTCCACTTTGGGCTTCTTGTGAATGGGAGGGGGACAAGGTGTTTCTGCTGCCTCTGGTCTCTGCACACATGGGACCTTACATGCTCTTTGTGCAGGTGGAAGGTTTGGGTTGGTTTTTTGGTGGGAGGTATTATTCAGCATGTCTAGAGCCAAAACAAAACCCCATAGGCTTTGGTGTAATGTTCTTTTTTATTGCCTTCTGGGGTTGTTGGATTTGTTAGGTTTTCTTCCCCTAAAGGACAGCTACAGCTCTGCCCTTCAAGACCTCCAAATTCATATCCCCTAAAATGTCATGACTCCAGATGCTGAAGTTTGAAGAGAAGCAGCAAGTATCTAAAGGCCCAGAATAAATCTAGGAAAGTGGGCATCTGCAGCAAGCACCCCAGTTTTTACCAATGTCTAAAGGGACTGTGACAGCCGTGTCCTCTTTATAGACCTCATTCTGATCTCAGGGCTATGTGCCCCATGTGTGCCTGGGAGTCGGCGTATTGTCACCATCATCCCTGGTGCCCAGCCCACATGGGAATATTTGTCACTTCCCCCATCTCATCCCTTCCACTCCATCCATGGACAATGACACTCACCCAGCCCATGCTTACTTTACCAGGTAAAATGCCAACATCTCTACTCTGTCCAGTATGAAGTGACACATTTAATAGGAGTGAGAAAGTATCGGTTCCTGCTGGCCTCACTGCTCTTGGCCAGAAAATAGGTAAGTTTTTTGGAGAGCCCAAGTGAGGAAGGTGCTGCAGAAGAGCAAGGGATGTTCTGGAGTCCTGCCACAAGGCAGAAAGCTGGAGGCTTGGCACAGCTGGCAGCAGAGGACGTCCTTCCTCTCTACCCTGTGAAACTGGCCAGGTCCTGACACTGCTCCACACTGCATGGTATGTGCTGTTAATTCAAGGCAAGAGAAGAAGCTCTAGGGTTCAGGTATTTTCTTGGCAGCTCACCTTTGCACCCAAGAGAGCTCTTGCCTCCTGGCTGCACAAGGAGTGAGCCAGCCCTGCTCTGCTGTGCACCTGTGAGCTGGAGAGGCTGAACCATCCACATTTCCATGTGCTGTTACATCCTTCTCTCCCTGCTCAGCACCAGAGATGGGTTTTCAGGAGGAGCTCTGGAGAGAATTCCCACAGATCCTGACTTCTAGCAGAAACAGGGAATAGGGGAGGTTTTAGCAGGATCTACTCTTGCCCTGTAACTCACCATGCTGCGTATGTGCCTTCTGCCAGAGGTTTCAACTTTGTCTTAGAGATGAGCGGTGATTTGCAGTTTGGAGATGCAGTATTGTGCAGACCCTCTGGACTGAGTGTCTATTTTGTGATGCCTGTGAATGGTTTGCATGATGAGTTTCCTCTCCTCTGTTCCCTTGTTCCTAAGTTGGTGGCAAGTGTCACAGTGTACCAAGGAAGACAGGCAGCCTGGTGCCTAGGGGACCCTGTTTTGCCTTGTCTCCAGTTCTCTGGTACATCTCTGAGAGCTTTTGTAAATGGCTGCCAGGATTCTCTCCTGCCTCAGTTTCCTTGCCTGTGTGATGAGGACAAAGGATGCTTTCCAGAGGCACCTGAGGCTTTCACCTCTTGATCTCTGTGTGACATTCAGAGCCCTGTGGACCATGATGGAGACATGCTAAACCAAAGTTAGACCTTCAGTGTAGCAGTGTCCTCCTTTCCCTTGCACCCACCTTCTTCGGTGATGTGAACACCTTTGGAAAACATGGGCCTAAAGAGATGAGGAATGAAATAAATGCTTTTTACATTTTTCAGCTTCTTTATTTTCCTTGCCCATAAGAATTCTCAATAACAAATGAAAGACGACTGCTATCTGTATGACTGATCTATCTGTATAATTCTGTCTATGGACTCAGGCCCCAGAAGACACATCCAAGGAGGAAGGGTGTAGGTGGGAGGGAAGCTATTTATCCCTGATAGAAACTTTTGTGTTGGTGTTGATGACAGCTTTTTGACAATGTGTGGGGAAGGCCAGGACTTGACTGTTGGAGATGAAAAACCTCCTGAGGAACAGCATCGCAGTAGAATGGAAGTGGAACATGTAAGAGAGAATGGTTTTTGTTCATGGAAACACACCAGTGGATCAGATGCTGTGCTAGGCTGGCATGGGAAGATGCTGGTGGGACAGTGTCTGTGAGGCCAGGAGGTCCCTGCTGGTGTAAATCAAGATGGCTCCATTGTGCCTGCAGTGTAAATCAGCAAAACGCCCTTTATCATCGCTGGGCCAGACAGTCTTGCCTAGGCAGGCACCAGTGGCTTTCTGAGCTGCCTTCTTACAGCTTTTCCTCTCACTGACTTTCTACCCTCACCTCTTGTACTGGATTTGATCTTATTAAATTGATGCAGAGATGTGAGCTGACTGGGCCATAGTAAAGCAGTCCCAGGAAGGAGAGGAACATCCTACCTCCCTTTGCCAGACAAGGCCAGTCAGCCCTTGGTAAATGAGTTTTAATAGACTCTGAGAGGGGTGTAGCTCTCCAGGGAGTGGCCTCAGCTGGTAGCCCAGGGGGGATAGTGCCTATTGAAAAAGGCTTTAGTGACAGTGGGGAATGGTCCTTGCTCTGAGCCGACAGATGAGGCAGGAGAATTATCAGTGGGAAACTGGACACTCAACCAGTGCTCCTGTGTGAGTAAGCGAGCTGGAAAACCTGCATGTGGAAGTCTGAGGTCTCTGGGTAAGGACACACACTGGCATTATTTGGTGCTTGATTTCTGGGGCCCTGTCCCCCTCCACTCTGTTTCTTGTGCACTTTCCATGTGCTGTGATTACTTAAGCCTGCTTTCCTTCCTCCTCTGGGACATTCTCACCCTAGGATATTCTTTTTTCTGTCCACTATAAAGATATTCCTTAAGGTCCCCCTGTCTCAGTGAGAAAGTAAATTCTCCCTGAAGGCTGAACTTCATGCCACGGGACTGTTTCCCTGGTGGGCAGATAAAAGATTCTCTAGCTGGAGATGTGGAGGAGGCTCAAAAGATGGACAAGCCAGACACCAGCACTGCTGACCTTTCCCAGTTGAACTCACCATTTGACTAAGAGAAGAACACACATGGTCTTTCACCTGCAATGTTTTAAATGAATGAAAGCCCTAATCCAGATGCACCTGGCAGCTGCTCTTGTTTTCTGGTGGAGCTGGAGGCAAAGTGCTGAAGCTGAGCCGAGCCTGGAACCCATCAGCTTTGCCTCTGGGTCATTTGCCCCCAGCACAGGGTGAGACACTTGAGTGAATGTTATCCCTTCTCTTTGCAGGCTCTTTCGTTAGAAGGATAAAGTTTCTTTATCCAAGTGTCAGTAAGATCCAGAGAAGTGATACAGATTTACCTCGCCACTAACACTGGCTGTCTCTCAAGTTTATGAATTCTTCTTAGATGAATTAGCAGGTGATATCCAGATGTGACTCCTGATCATTAGACATGGCTGTTATCAGACTTTATGTGATGTTCCGTGCACTAAGATGGCTATTCCACAGCCATCACAAGCAAATCTGAGCTCAGCTTGGAAAAGGGGAAGATGTGTGAGTATTTGAACAACAGTGAGATGAAAGTGCATGTGGGGTTATTTAGGCTGGATCATATGGGCAATGGGTGAAATACATAAATTAAGAATACTTAGCACATACTATCTGCAGTCCTTAAAACATCTTATGTAGATGGAAATTGGATCTAGGCTGGATTTTTTTTTTCTATGAGTATTTGTAAACTGCAGTTACTTCTGCTCTGAAATGGGATAAGAAGTAAAAATATGTAATACTTTCACAAAAGAATAATTTGATTCTCATCCTGACCCTATCTCTCTCCTTATACGCTTGCCCCAAAATTTGGTATTAGATCAAATGAAATATTTTATTCCCAGTGCAACTTTTTACCATTTGAAAGTCCCTTTTAAGCCTAAATGGTCTAGAACTTAAAAATGAAAAGTCATTTTCAATCATAAAGCAAATGTTTTTGTTTAGAAAATGTCAGAACTGGATGTTGCCATGGTTCCACAACTTTTTTTGTGTTCTTTTTTTTTTTTTCCCCTCTATGAAATTGCTTCAGGGAGAGAGAGTTGTTAGAAATTGACCCCTCCCTTTGGTTTTAATGAATCGACACTTTGGGAAGTAAGAGGTTTTCATGGAAAATTTCCACATGGCTCTAGAGGAAATAAATTCATGTTACTTAGTATTACCATTTCTGGAGTGTTGTTTTTTTTTTCCCCACACTATCCCAACATCATGTGGCCAGACAAACTGTGAGCTTTAAGCTCAGGAAAAGAAAGAAACATCTTTCTGAATCTTGCAGAAAAGCATGCAACCTAGAATCTCATAGACTGGGTTCTCCAAAGGCGTGTGAGTCCTGTGCGTGGCCCTATCTTGCTTGAAGGTGTCATGATTTTTAAACCAATCTCATGATTTTGGAATGGGGAGATGGTCTGATTCGTCATTTTTAAGTGCTTAGTTTTAACAATACTGCATTATTCCCAGATAGCAGATGGGGAAATGGAGAAATGTGGTGAATTGCCAGCAGCAGAGCCAGAAATAGAACCCAGATGTCCTGGTCTTAAGCTCCCAAGTCTCTCCAGGAGGGCAATGAGCAGGCTGCGGTGCAGGGGGATCTTCCTTCCAGTAAAAAGCAAAGCCCTGATGGGCAGGGTGAATCCCCCCCAACTCAATGATGGGTCACAAAATGCTGGAATTCTGTCTGTCTGTCTGTCAGCACAGCTCTGCACTGGTGCAGGGAGGAGTCAGAGTGGTCCGGTGGGTCCCTGCCAGCTTTGTTGTCTGAGTCCCCATGCCACGACATGTGGCTCTGCCGTTTCATCGCACAGAGCAGGCAGGTCAGCTCACGTGTGCCTTTTCCACCTCACTGCGTGTACCACACAGGTCAGCTCGCCTGTGGTTTAGCGTGGCTGTGGGAAGCTGCCGGCTCCCGTGTTTAGCTGCCTTCAGGCCTAGCTAAGCCGAGGCAGTGTCTGGCTCCCCAGCCACAATCTCTCGTTAGAAAGAAATTAAAAGCCACTCAATTTTGGCTAATATCCCTCTGTAGGCCTTTAACTCCACCTGTGACTAACCCATTCATAATAGCTCTGTTTTAGTGGCTTGGGTTGATGTATCCTCAATTAATTTGGGAGGAGAGTGGCAGGGCCATATCTCTTTGTCTCCCCCTCTCTTACTCCCTATCCTGCAGTCTGTCTTCTCCCACTATTTAATTTTTGCTATCATTTCTCCATTCATTGACCCTCTTCTCCCCCCTCAGCCACCTCTAACCCCCCCTTACTTTTTGGTGTTTTCTTCCCCAATTCCTGCTTGTCTGCCTTTCCCCTTTGTTCTCCTCATGTCCTTTAACCTTCCTCCTCCAGCTCTTTCCTCCTCCTCTTTTTTCTTGGCTGGCATTGCTTCCTTTTCCTTTTCCAGCTTTCCCTTCCCTTCTCATCCCTTTTCTCCCTCATTTGAACCCCTTTCTCTGATCCTTTCTGCACGCACCTCTCCTCTCCCCTATCTCTCCCCTTGCTGCCTCTTCCTCCTTCCGCTGGTTTCAGATGCTCATGCGATTTCTCTCCCTCTTTGTTTCAGGCGCCCCCACCCCGCTCCCCACTCTCGATTATTATTAATGATAAAGGCTAAAACATCACATCAGTAATTTCTGAGTGAGTTTTGCAATGAAGCTGGGGCCTTATCAGCCCCTCCCGAGTGCCACAAATTTTACTTTTGCAATTTCACGCCTTTGGTTATTATCACGCTGCTTCGTCCCTGCTCTGCCTCGCGCTTTCCCTCCCCCCCTCCTCTGGAGAGAGTACTTAAACTTGTTTTCATTCCCTTATTCTTTATTTTTTTAATGTCCACTCTCTCTGGAGCCAGTAATGTTCTTCCTCTTTTTTCCTCTCCCATTTTCTGTTAATTCTGTGCCATCTGCCTTAGCATCTGTTAAAAATAAAATTTCCCTCACAATGAGAAGCCCTCCCTGCCTTGCCTCTGTCCCCTCCCCCACAGCCTCAGCCCCCCTACTTTTCCTACCAGTGTTGTTGGATGCTGCCTCTCTCCCTCTTGGGGTACTTCTTCATCCTTCTTCCCAGCTCTCCGCCTGCCTTCCTGGGCTGGCTCAGCAGCATCTGCTGGGCAAGGGGATGGAAGTGGGAGGAGGAAGGATGAAGAAGGTGCTGGGTGCTGCTGAATTACTCTCACTCCACATGTGCAAGTGTGTGTGTGCGCGTGCATGGATCTCTTAAATGATGTTTCTTTGAGTCTGGGCAGGGTACAACTAGCACTGATATGGTGAATCAGTGCTGGGCCAAAGAGAGTTGTCACCCTGGGAAAGGGAGAGGGTCCTGCTGTGCAATGCACCAACTCTCCACCATCCACTCTTGGCAGGTGAAGGCTGTTTTGATCAGAGCTGTAGCCAGGTATGGATTTGGCCACTGTGGAGTAAAGCTTCTACCAACCTGGTTGACATAAGCATGAAGAAAATTTCCTGGTCCAGAAAGAAGGAGGCTTTGTTGATGTTTTTTCAGAGTTATTTCCTTTTACGGCCAAGCTCAGGCTAAGAAGTAGGCCAGGCCTCTGAGATTTCCCACTTCCGTCAATGTCTTGGCTGTGGGTCTGATAAACATGTGAAACCTCCCTCTGGCACAGTACCTCGGAGGGTCTTTGGTTGGTACTTCCTCTGGGCAAGTTTTTGGGAGATAGAGGTTCCAGTCCCCATTAAAAGTTCCTTTTGTGATTTCATGTCTGATGGCTTGGTTCCCACAGCAGGAGGCTGAATCCCTCCTGGAGTTTGTGAGACTCATGTGCTGGGCCTTGAGAACTGCCTTGTGTCAGTGCTCACTTGCCCCTGATCCAAGTGAGGCCAGAGCTTGAACAGGGATCTGACTCTTCCACCCTGCTCAGCCTGACCCTGTGGTCCCTTGGGATATGTCCCAGTTTCAGTATCAGGCCCTTCTTCCAGTCAGTCAGGGTCTTTGGAGGATGTTTGGAGCAGAATGTTTTGGGAGATCTTAGTTCATGACACACAGTATCAGTGTTTGCAAAACTGCTGACAATGGACCCCTGCTCACAAGCCCCTTCCTGAGACTTTCACTCCCCAGGGGCCTTCAGCTTCTCCTTTCCTGTGATGCAGATGAAGCTTTTAAAACAACGTGGCTTAGCATCCTTTATGCCAACTCTACCATGTGCTTGTGATCTCTGAGACAGGGCCTCAAGACTTTCTCACTTGTGCATGTGAGGTAAAGCGTGCTTACAGTGTTGTGCATGAGTTTATCTTACTTTGTGTGTTAGGGTTAAGAACTTGCACCCAGATGTTGAGGTTATGCGTATGAGCCATCAGGTGTATCTATATGTTCAACTGTAGATGCCTTCAGCAATGAACTGTTGCCTTTGCAGATCTGGATGTGCGTCTGCTTATCTCTGAATTCATGAGTGGCCAGTAGGTGCATCTGTGTGTCTGTAGCAGATGTGTCGGTGGGAGCGTACGTGAGCCTGGTTCCCTTGGCAGGCGTCTTTGGATGCCGGTGGATATGGGA
Source organism: Athene cunicularia (assembly GCF_003259725.1). Classification (NCBI taxonomy): domain Eukaryota; kingdom Metazoa; phylum Chordata; class Aves; order Strigiformes; family Strigidae; genus Athene; species Athene cunicularia. The sequence goes on from NW_020799105.1 coordinate 5,118,637, forward strand.
AAGGAGGGTGCAGGGCCACCTGCCTCCCTTGCGCATGCCTGCTCAGAGCCAGAGGGTGTGAGCGAGCAAAGTGAGTGCAGAGGGAGACCCCGGCAAGTTTACATGGAGCAAATCCCACCCTCTGTCTCCCTGCAGTGCCTCCATTAACAGCTACACTGAAGGGGCTCAGAAGCAGCGTGATTCTGCTCCAGCACAATAACCTCTGCGGCTTTGATAACAACAAGCCCCCTTAAGCCCTTTTCCTCCCCCCAGCTCCCCTTTTCTCTCCCCTGCTCCCTTTGAGCCCTGCCGACAATAGGCAGGCCTGCTGCAGTGCTGCCCACAGCCCGGGCAGGCACACAAAGCTGCCGAGAGCTTACAGGAATTCTTTGGCAGGCTGCTGGTTGCTGCGGAGAAGAAGAAGGGCCTTCATACTCGGAAGCTGTCTCATTGCCCCCGGCCCTATTCTCTTCCCGTGTTTGATAGACACTGAGCCACGGTAATCTCTCTCTGCCCCGAGGGGAACAACAGCTTTTGTGAAACAGATTTTTACAAACTGTTTTGACCCCACATCCCCATCACCCCCCCTTGCCTCCCCCCTTCCCTCCCCTCCAGTTCACTGGCTGTATCAGTGTCACATAATTAAATCAGCTTTCCTGTTTGCCTCTGCTTCCTGCTAATTGTTTGCTCACAGCTAGGATTAGCAAGTCAGGGTTATTTTTCACATATCCTTACACAGGTTTTTCTGCTGCAGGAGGCCACTTCATGGCTCTTGGCCTCCTTACTAGCTTGCTCATCATGCACTATATGGACAAACAGTTCTGTGGGCCTTGGAGGTGCCGGGAGATTGCTGGGCTTCCCGAGAGACTGTCTGATGGTTCTGCAGGCTGGAGAGGGGACAGAATCTGTGTCAATATTTTTTTTACTCTCTTTTGCAAAACAGGCTGAAGATCTTCCATAAGAGAGAGCAGTTTAAGAGTGGAGGTGACACCATTGGGCACTTGGTGAGCCTAACACCCATTCTGCAGATCAAGTTGCAGCTCAGAGGCTGGTCAGATGAGGAGCTCCTCAAATGGAGGCTCATGATAATCCCTTTGGAAACTGCTGAGCCACACCATTTTAATGGCATTACCATGAGGGGTAAGCCTAAAGCAAATACTTGGTGTCACTATTGCAAGTGCATCACAGTATAAGAAGTTATCTCCCATTAACTAAGCCCACATAGCAGCTCAGGAGCCCCACTTGCAGCCAGCCCCAGCAAGGAGGCAAAATGAACTAGCTTACACCACCCTTATGGTGTCTCTTCACTCTGCAATTCACAGAGGCTAGAAGTGGGTTGCAGAGCTCAGCTGACAGATTGCAAATGGTTAAGGCATAGTTACATCATCTTTTATGAGCCTGGACTTTACATCTTCAAGCCAAATCAAGATGTTTGAATAAAAACATCTTGTTTTGGAAGGGGAAAAATAATTATTTGGTTCAGGTAATTAGTGCAGAAAGTATCTTTTTGCGACAAGCACTTGGAAAAATTCACTCTGATTTTCAGGAGGGGGGAGCAGCATACATAGATCGTACTCTCTGCACTGTCCTGCAGAACTACTGCTGGTGTGGCCCTGGTCGTTCAGGACACCATGTGATTTTAATTTTTTGTTTTCTCTATTGGGAGGAATTTGTACTGAAATCCCTCAAATGTTGAAGAGAAGTTTACATAAAGATAACCACAAGATTTTATTTTTCACCCACATTTTTTTTTCAGGGTTAAAAACTTCTTTCCCAGTGCTACCAATTAGTCTTTCACTCCTTTATGGCATGATCTAAGAATCTAAAGTAGCTTTAAATATGAATTTAACTGCTATTTCTTTTTTACTCCATGATAAACAGACCCAAACATTTTTTAGCTGGATATTTGAGGCCTCTTGACTAACTGATTGAATGGTCTTGAAGGTATGATTTTTTTTTTTCCCCTGTAAGCCCAGAGATTGATAATAATAATAACAACACCTAAAATAAGTCTTGTGTCCTCCAAAAAGCCTCTCTAAGTGCTTCACACTGAAGGCTTTACCTGCAAAGAAAACCTTTCTCTTTCATACAGACCTTTTGAATTTTCACTGAAGCTGCTTTCTGACTCCAGACTGCTTGGGTGAGTAATCCTGGGCCCCTGGTATTCTTCAGCCACCCTGAATGCAAACACCAAACCTTTCCTGCTTTGCCACATTTTCTGTTGGGAGATTCCCTCCCTGCTCCCAATATTATTATGTCCCCGTTTTTTCAGTAGGGGTGTGGTAGTTTTCATGTGGGAAAATGTATTTAGTAGGAAGGGCTTGAACAGGAGGATGGCTAATACACCAAGCCCTGTGTGATAAAGACAGATTCCTTTTTTTTACCAGGCTCCCAACACTGCACTACACTGAAAGTGTACCCCTTAGATGTAGTTTGTGAAGGTACAGCTGAAACTGCCTGCTCCCTGTATGCAGTGAAGGGTGTACATTGCCCCTGGCCCCCTGGAAAGTGTGTTGGGACTCAAGTTCAAAACTGGCTTCCCAGTCTCCCCCTTTCCTGGCCAGAGGATCCTCTTCTCCTCCAGCAGGATCTGAGAATGTGGATCTGCATGCACCAGACACCAAGGAACTCAGCTGCAGTGCTAGACCCTAAAGCTGACCACTGTTCGCTCTTAGCAAGCTGGCCAGGGCCTGGCACGTGGTAAAGCTCTGCTATTCCATTCCTTGTTCATATTCCCTCATCCAACTTTCCTGCTAGTACAGTGTTAGATGGAGCCCTCAGTAAATGAATCTGCTTTGGGTGGTTGCTAATTAATTGGGTAATTATTAGGCTGACTGATGGTTTAGTTGATGATGCAGTGGTTGCTGGTAGCTTCATCATATGGGTAAAAGCGTCCTTCATGTGTTTCCCAGGGAATGGAGTGAATACAAGGCTGGCAATCAGGAGTTTCTTCTAGCTCTTCCTTTGTCCTGGCTGCTTTTTGCCTCAGTTTCCCTAGTGGTAAGTTGGAAGTAAGCATTCATAGCTCATGGGGGTGTTATGGACATTAATTAGTTCCCGCTTGTTAAGGGTTATTTGAAAATGTAAAATGCAGTTATCTGATTACCTGAGTAACAGGCTGGTTTTCTGGTTGGCAGGATGGCTAGCAAATCGGTGAGTTACTTAACTAGCTTGGTTAATGACCTGGTGCCATTTACAATGGGAACAAAATGATGTTAGGAAGTTTCCTTTCAGCAATAAGGAGCTATATTTTTTTTTTTCCCTGAGATAATGAATGGTAGCAACACCTTTACTCAGTATAACAATTTTAGATCAAAAATCGGTGCAAGGTTAAACTGTAATCTAGAGTTCTGTTTTGGAATCAGTTATTCAGATTTAAGCATTTCCTCAGAATAGATTTCAGCCCAAGTGATGTAAGCATGAATAAATCATGGACTAGGGAAGTTTTTACACGGTAACAAGCTGCCAGGGAGGTCGGGATGGAGATGCCCCCGATGAGGAGTCCGGTCCCTCTCCACGGAGAGTGCGGGGCAGATCAGCTCCCGGGCCCGGCTGCCGGCACCTCCCGGTGACGGGGCCCGAGGCTGCTCTCCGCGGTGCTGAAGCCGCCGCCCCCTCTCCCCCTCTCC
>NW_020799105.1:5122294-5167294 GCF_003259725.1 Athene cunicularia
ACTGCTGCCATGTATCTTCTCAATCCTTTTTTTTCAACTAAACAATTCCAGTTCTTTTGGTCTTCATCTCATCTTCACAGATGTCTGATCACTTGTTCTCCACTCCTGAGGACTGAGTCCTAAGTAAATTTGCATGTTGCTTAAACTGCCCCATATGGAAAGCAGCCCACCAAAGGAGGCCTTTCTGGGATAGATTATAGTGGGAAGAATAATTCAAGTCTTGCAAAGGACACTGCTGTTCATAATCCTGGTGTGGTAGCTGCTTTTTTTTTCCTGAAAAGCTTGACATAGTTGACTCATGGATGTGATTCATCATCACTCCAAGATACTTTTCTGCAAATCTGCTGCTTCCTAAATTGTTTGCAAAACCAATTATTCTTGACAGTGTGGTACCTAGTCTTCTTACTTTTGGTTTGGATTTGGGGAGGGGGGGCAGTATGTAGTTTTCTTACATGTTGGAAAAGCAAGCTTTTTGTCTTCTTGCCCCTCTTCCACAGAAAAGAATAGTCACAATAGTATTAAAAGAACATTTTTTTTCACATTGTGGTCAGTGTTACTGTGGTGAAGGTCTGATAACTTCTGCCAGGCATCTCTCTCTATATTCCTTATGGACAAGTCTTTGGTTACAAACATTTTAAATAGTATTCTTCACTGCTTAACCTGGATGCACTCAGGAGTGGAGCAGAGTGAAAGAGATTTGTCCTTATGGCTGCTGCCTCTTTACTTGCTGCACCTGCAATGAGTTAGGGTCTGGTGAAGAAATGCTTATTGCATGGTTATTGAAAAGGGAATTTCAAAGAGATGTTAGATGAATCACTTTGGCCCAGTAATAATTCACTAATTTTTAGGGTCATGCTTCCCCCTGCTTCATCCTGAGGCACAGATGTCATTGCTGAATATAATGGGAACAGTGGTGCTTCCACAGATTTAGCTAAGTGCACTGAAAACATAAAGGGTTTCCAAAGTGAATCAGATGTCTTTGGATCTTCATTCCTGTGTGCCTCAGTTTCTTCCCTCTAGAATGGAAATAACAAGTCCCAGTTTTGGAAGATAATCAGGTTCAACTCGGAAAAGCACTCAACCACTCATGATGAACACCAGAAAAAACCCCACAGACGAAAGAAAAGTACACTTTTGTCTTCAGAAAAAGGTTTGAGCAGTGAGTGTAATGCATAGCACCTAACTGAACAAAGAGAAAATAAAATCAGGGCAGAGCCCCTTATTAAGGGAACACTATCTCAAGCCCTAGATTAGAGAACCATTTCCTTGGAAATATACTTGAGATTGTGTAATTGAAGCTGATAACATAATTCAATGTGTATTTAGGGGCTTTAGCACTACAAGGCAGTTTTAATTCTGGCATTGCATCCTTTTGGTTCCTTGGCTTTGCACTTCAGGCAGGATCTGTTAATGTTGTAGGCAGTGGTGTGTGTGTGTGTGTGTGTGCATAGTGGAAGAGACACTGCATTTAGTTGCCAGAAAAACTAATTTGGACTCCACTGGAGCTGTGAAATGCTGCTTTACCCTCTCATATTATGGGAATATGTGGGGAATGGGGGGAAAAAAGTCTCGGGGAGCCCTGTATGGTTTATTATTTTTCATTTTTTTACAGAAGAAAAGGTGAATTGAAATGTAGCCTTTGAATATATATTAAACAAAAAAAAAAAAGGGGGGGGGGGAAGAAGTGTTTTAATGCTCTTGCCATCCCCTTCTCTTCCTCTTTTTCCAGTTCTGGAGCCAATTTAGAGATGTTTGGATACATTCACATGGTGTAAATGACCCACTGCCAGCAAAAAACTTCTAATTTTACCCTTCTTCAGAGAAATCAGCTCCGCTGTGGTGTCCTACTGGTAGCTGTGATGATGCGTCACAAGCTTGGTGGAGTCTGTTTCTCACCAACAATAGAAAATGTCTTTTTCTAAATACAGACTGAGGGAATATATTTTTCTCATGAGCCTTTTGTTAACTAAGAGCTAATGAGTTTGGGCTGGTGGGATCCTCTGTAACATGTTGATGACTGCTGAAGACAAGAAGTGTGGTATGGTTGATCTCAGCAGTGGGGGAGTCATGAAGTGAGATAGGAGCAAAGTGAAAGGGGGAGGCAAGGAGAAAGGAGTTGTGCATAAACTGAGAAAAGATGAGGAAGAAAAGGAAGCAGAAGCACAGCTCACGTAATCCAGGTCTCTAATGATAGTACTGGCTAATCTAAATGCTCACCATTGGCACACAAAGCTGTGATCAAGCTCCTCCCTGTTTGCAGCAGGAATAGAAAACGTAGGACAAGAAGATCTCTGGGCCCTGGGAGCACCAGAGCAAGAGGGGGATGGCATGTATTGCTTTTCATGTTTCACAGATGCCCATGTGATCTTCCATAATGCCAAGAACAAGTTAAGTCTCACTAATCTGCTTGCTGGAGAGAAGGCAAGGACATGTTTGATTGAGCTTGACAGGCGTGACTCTGGTTCTTCCTTGAGAGGCAGCCATGTCTGAAACAGCTGGGTCATACTGGGCCAACACAACCAAGGGAGCCAGAATTGTGCATAAATGCTCTTACCACTTCAGAGGGGAACTTGCATCCCCCTTCAGCCACATCTTACCAATATCCTAGCTGTATTTTCAGATGTGTAGTCCTTGCTGCTATGTGTACTGGAGGTGATGATTCAATCATCTGCTTTCATCTTCCCCAGGTTCTTTCCTCAGCTATGCTCACCCAGGAATCATCTGCCCATTCTTTATTCCTAGTCTTAGTTTTCTCTAGTTCTTGTTCAGTTGGGTTTATTGTAACTAAAGGGCTTGCCTGTGCAAGTAGGCATTTGAAAATAGCCTTCATAATGATCTGAAATGTTTCAAATGAATATTTTTCCTTTTTAATTGTGTTTATTTGCTGTAAAGTGTGTAATAGGAATTATTGATTGTGATGATCTACATGACTCCCTGGATGAACAGAGACGGTCAGAAAACTTCAGAGAAAAGCAGAAATGACATTGCTGCCTTCATAGAAATATTCCCACTCTCCCAGCAACTCTACTCATGAAATCTGGCTATGTATCATACCACACTGTTGGTTGTGCAGGAGGAATCTATCTTGTTGCTATGAAGTGGTCATGTCTCCCCACATCTGTGTATTGCAAGAGCTTGTGGTCCCTTCCTCTTTTCCATACATTGCCCTGAAAGAGTCAATCCTAACCACAAAGAAGTCAAGACAAGTGTCACTAATACATGACCATGGAGAGATCTGTTCTTTGGAAAGCCCTTGAATGTTTCACCTCTACTCAAAGAATTCTTGGTGATCTATATTCAATATCAAAGTTGTGATCAGTATTAAGCATCTTTTAAAAGCTATGGAAACTTTTGTCCTGATCCTGCCAGATGTTTGGTCTGCTGTGCTGGAGGTGACTACACAGCCTGAGATTGCATCCTGTGTTTGAATAAGAAGGTCTTTATTCCAGAAGTACTATTTATGTCTTCTTCCAGGAAAAAATGATACCCCCATCTGGTAATGGGAGCTGTTGGTGAAGATGGCCATGTTGATTTGGCACCTACAGTGAAGAGGTGAGGCTGGGCTGTGGTTTTTATGCCTCAGAAAGCTCAGATTTTTTCGGTTGGCAGTCATAGACATGTGCTGAGAACATGATTGCCAGGACAAGCTGGAGAGAAAGCAAGGTTTTAAAAACCTCTTACAGAGATGACTTCTTTTTGTGCCTACAAATATGGCCACTTCCAGCTTTCCATTTGGATCCTAGAGCTGCTAAGTGGCATTTGTCCACCAGAGGGCATGTGGGCCATTTTCGCCTCCCAAGCACAAAAAAAAAAAAAAAAAAAAAAAAAAAAAAAAAGCAATGCCCTTCCAAAATGGGACCCTGCACTGGCTGCCTTGGCCGTTACCATTGCAGCTGGGATGTTAAGGAACGGTGCATGGGCAACTGAACTGGAAGCTCTAGAGCTGATGTGACTCTGCCACTACTGCAGAGTCATCTCAGTGTGACATGGGGTTCTGCTTGTATGGAGGGTTAAATGTAAGTCTTCATGGTGCCATGACTTTATGGTTCCCTACACTTGCATTTCAGACCCCTATACATGCACATGTGTATATGCATGCATGAGAGAGATACACATACGTGCACATGTACACACCCATATTTGCTCATGCAAGTATCTGTATCCACACAGGCCCACTCTATAGCTTGCAAAGTAAATTAGACTTAAATGACTCTTTGGAAACAAAATAAATCAAATAGCATAATAGTACCATCTTTTTATCTCATTTGTTCCCATACAATTAGTAGTTTTACTGCCATGTTGTGACAGGTGACTGTGTTTGACCTTTGCCGCTTGGGTGGTTGGCTGGTGCTCAAACTAATGAAGACCCTTAATGGATTGGCTTTTGTGAGGCTGTGAGCGGTGGGGTTAAAGAGAAAATGGTGCCTTAGACAGAGTCCAGAGAAGATCCTTCAATTAAACCTGAAGTCTATTAGCAAAGAAATATTGAGGAGGTTGAGAGTTAGCAATGATTTAACCAGCGAGTCTTTCTTGTGAGTCGTTAAAAAAAAAAAAATCTCCCTGGTTATTTATTATTGAGTGTGTAGTTGGATTCTCATCCTCTTGGGTGGGAGCAGAGCCGATGGCTTGGAGAGGCTGAGGCTACACAGCCCTAGTCCCAAGTTTGTTAGCCCCTTGGCTCCCACACAGCCAAGCTTGCCTTGGACAAAAGAGTGAGGAAAAATGAAGCAATGGCAGAAACAAATGAAGAGTGATGCTGGTGAAGATAAAACCAGATCTCTGGGATAAATAAGACTTTTTTGAACTTAATTGTTTTTCATGATGTAAATAAATTACAATGAAAGAAATGAAGAACTGGCAGCTTCTGGGCAATGAGTCAGAGGGCAGGGCTGAGCTGTAGATTGTGAGTAATAAACAGGAGTGGAGGGAGGGTGATGGGGAGCCTGGTGCAGGACAGGCAGGAACTGGCCAGAGCAGCACAAATGAACACAAGGAGTGTTAGGTGCAAGGAGCCAAAGGATGGCTGAGCTGTGAGAGCACTGGAAGAGCCAGGCCTGATTTCAGCAAAGGGCCATGGGGCCATTCTCCTGCTGTGTTAGACACTTCAACAAAAACCCTGCGCGTGGCAGATAGAACCTGCCTGCTGCTCCATGGGATCTCTTCCTGCCCCCAGTGGCTAATGAGCAAGCTCCTGTCCCTTTCCGTTAACTTCAATGTCAGAACCTGAGCATTTCCCATTCCCCCCAGGCAGGCTTCCTTCCTTTTGTTTTCAAGAGTTGATTAACTTTCAGCTTGAGCATCATGCAGCAGTGTCCATGGTCTTGAGCAGAGCTGGGGCTGCCTCTGCCCCTCAGTGGTCCTTTGGGTGATACACTGTCCCACAGTTGAGAGGTGGGAGATGGAAAGGTTGTGATGAGGGAAAGCATGAAGCTGACTGTTCTGGGTGGAGAGACCTGCCTTCCCAGTAGTCAGCCAACATGCAGCTACTGTTGGGGTGTCCTAAAGATTGCTGGCATAGCTGAGGCTTTCATTCCCACACACTTTCCCTGCGTCCATGCACAATGTATTAACCCTCAAAGAATGCAGCCTGTCAGCCAGGCAGAGACAGAATAGGGAAAGCAGGGAATAGTGTCCTGGGTCCTGACATGCCTCCTTCATGCTGGCCCATGCTGTGGGCTTGTTCAGCATTTTGGTGTCTACCTCCTTCTTCTCTTCCCTGACATACACCCTTGTAGAAAGACCATGTAGGGAGAAAGCAGTTCACTCCCAGCAAGTGTATTTGCTCTGTGCTTCTCCCTGTTAGTTCAGGGTGATATTTTTTTTGAATATGCAATATTTATTTACAGTTCTTTCTGCCCCTGCTGCTTCCTCCCAATGCAAAGGCCTTTCCTGATGGAACCACAAGTGGCTGCATACAAGGTTGGAGCTGAGTAGTCATGCTTGGATTGGAACTTTACCCAGCACCAGACCAAACTGGACACTTCCCCTTACTGGGATGATGGAATACCCTATAGAGGTAAAAAGTAAAGAAAAGTGAAAAGCAAAGAAAAAAGCAAAGATGCCTCAATGGGCAGGAAATTGGACTCTCTTTAGAGCCTCTGGTTGTGCCCCAGAGACATGAAGGCAACAAAGTTGGAGGGAACTAGGACCAAACTGCTTGCTGCTTACACAGAGGCAACTGGATTTCAGCAGGTTTGCAACCTTTTGCAACTAAAGGAAAAGGAGTGGTTTTACCACTTCATCTGAGTCAACATGTAGCTTTGAAACATTGAAGTGTAGCGCCCAGCTGTTCCTTCTCCTGGGTCATCTCACCTAACACCCTCAGACAGGACTCCAAAAATTAACACCGTGCTCCAAAGGTCCTCAAGCACCATGGCAGGCCCTCAGAGCTAGACTTCAGGACTGCCCTAGTCTTCATTTCTTCTTCCTCTAGTTATATATTTGTCTGTCTGTCTGTCTATCTCTCGATCTATCTAATCTTTCATTCCTTCCCCATGGAGTGATTCCTTCCTTTCATTCACAGTCCCTCTTCCTCTCTTTTTTTTTTTTCTCTCACTCTTAGACACGTGCCTCCTCCCCTCCTACCTCCCCCTACTTTGGGGATAATTTAACATGTTACACACTAACTTTCCAGTAATGGCACTCTGGCTTTTTGAAATTCTGCTTCCCTGTTTTATGGCTGGGCCTCTAATGGTTATCTCGCAGCCCTGCCTCTGGCAATCATGTAAGGAATAAATAGAAGCTGACACAGTAATTTACTTAAATCTTCTCCACACTTTTGCAGCATTTTCCTCCAGAGGATACCCCCGAAACAACAATTATTTGAAATGTCACGCGTTCCTGCCCCTAGGCTACCGACAAATGAACATTAAATCTATTAACAACAAAAAAAATTAAATGTTTACTTTTCTGCGAAGGTAAAGGAGAAGCTGGAGAGAGGGAGGGATGTCTCCAATAAATTTTTTCTCAATAATAAAGAGGTGTAGTTAATGTTCTCTCTAAACAGAGTCAGCTTGCAGCCCACATCCTATGAGGACAGAGATGTGATGCCACAGTACTGCCACGTAGTCTTGCCAGGGCAGCTCCAATAGCCTCATTTTTCCAGGCTGGGGAGCTCAGTTTTAGGTTGGTTGCAGATTAAGACATGTAGTGGGCCAGAAGCTGTGGACAGGGTGGTCCCAGCTCTCATCTGGCTGCTAGTGTGTGCCATGGGGACTGGAATGGTCAGAGAGAAAGCATTACCCCCTTGACAGAGGGAGGTTAAGAGTATAGATCATCTGTTTTAAAGGAAAACTGAGCATTTTGGAGCTCTGCCCCAACATCCTCTAGAAAGTCTAAGCTGGAGGTAAGGCCCAGCTCCTCCTCTTCTGTCCTATGCTACCACTTCTTTGCCCAGCTTTGCTGAACATAGGCAAGCATAGGTACTGGGGGTGGGACCATGTGAAGGTGGACTCAGCCCTACACATGGTTCCTGGTGGAAGATGGTGGGAATAGGGAGAGTCACTTGCATCCACTTGCTGTGGATGAAAGTTCCCATAGGGATCTGGGTAAGAAAGGTTTAGGGACCAGGTCTAAAGCACAGAGAACTATTTTCTGTTCCTCAGATGGGGAAGTTCAGATTCAGAGTATCTTGGAGGCTCACCGAGATACAGTAGCAGATATGGAAAAAAGTATCCCAGCTCTACCCTGTTTTCTGTTTCCTACTATCTTGAAAAGACTGTTGCACTGCTTGAACTTTCCAATTTATGGTTACTTTGGAAAACATTCCCTGTCCATTGATTCAGCATAAGACTCTCTTGGGAGCCATTGTGTTTATGCAGCCAGGAATCCAGCTCTTTGACCTTGAATTCCTCTGTCCATCTGAGTTGAGCAAATGGTTGGGATTTAAAGGAAACAAAAGGATGACATGGCTTTTTGTGAATGAACTTGTGAAGGAAAATTTGTCATCTAATGTTGAATGCTGCAGACCCCACACAAAATTTTGCTCCTCTGTTCTTCTTTTTCCCTTCTTTTCAGCAAAAGAAGCTTGGGTCTAGACCTCAGACACCTTGGACGGAGTGGCACCTCTGACATACTGTATGAACCAATCACTGATATAGAGTGTGAACAGAGACCTGTTTCCACCATTTGAAGAACAGCACATGTATATTTGACCAGCCTCCTATTCTTTGTGCAAAATGGCCAGGCACTTTCATCTGTGCTGTCATCATGGTTCACTGTATCACCAGGCAGGTATGCCAGGATGTGTCTCCTTTTTTCCTGATAGGCTGTGACCCTACTTCCTTGGCACTCCTTCTGACCCTGTCTGCAGTGGAGGACATCCAGTAGATATGCTACATTCAAGTCCCAGTGGAGCTTACTATCCCAGTCCTCCTTCACTGCTGTTCTGTGTCCCAGTCCACCAACTAAGGTGGTTGATGATATGTGGATGCTCAGTCAGGCATCTGCGATGCTAGACTGCTCTTGAGCTGAGATCACTTTTTATCAGTGGGAGATAGTGCTGCTGGGATGGTGTCTGCTTGGAAGAAGGCCCTCCAAGGTAGCTCCTGGAGACCCACAACACAGGCCTGTGCCCTCACAGGGTAGTTTATACAGCCAGAAAATTCAGAGTAGGGACAGGGTTTCTGAGTCCTATGGTCGCCCTTGACATTTTGTTGCTACCTGCTAATGATTCTTTAAGGAAAATGAAGAATCTTCCAAGTGTGTGATATGTATGTGTCTGGAAGGAGTGAGTTTGTTTTCTACCAACAATCCCGTTGTCATCCAAGTGTGTTTCAGAAGAGGAAACTAGCTCCTCCAAGGAATCAGACTTCAGCTCTGGAGGAACAGCTGCTTTGGGCTCTTCTCAGGCTTGGTACAAATTGTCTTTGTCTTGCTGTCTTTATCTTGGTACATTTTTTTTGCCTGTTGTCTTGCACCACCATGATTCTTCATGGAGAGTGTGTCCTTTCTCATCCAGAGGAGTTCGTGTGGGGCTTTTCTGAGTGTTTCCCACCTACTTTTTGAAACAATCTATCTCTCTGATGGAAAGGGTTGGCTTCCCCACTCCACATCCAGCTAAGTGCCTGGAGTTTAATAATGCATGAAGAGCAAGGTAGATGTTACATCCATGATTAGAAAGCTCCGCAACACATATACTCCATATGGGAAGCCACACAGCTAATGATGTACAAAGAGAAAGGTTCTGAGTTGGTTTTAACACAGACCTCAAAGTGCACTGTAGATTCCGGAGTATAAATTGGAAGTGAAGTCCATCTCTGTAGTGCAGTGGATTGATTTAAATAGTTCCACTGCCAGCCAAAAGTCTAAGCACCATAGCTTGTTTATGAGTTATCCTAATGCACAGAAACACAATTATGTAGACTAATATATTGGGAAGGAGTCTTTGTATATAGTATCAATACAAATCAGTGTCTGCCGTTATAAATTGCAGGGCCTCAAATACCCATTATCCTATTGCTAAAAAGAAAAAAAAAAAAAAAAACTTCCTCCTGTAATGTCTCCACTTTGATCTCTTCTCTGCCCAGATTCAGATCCCAGCTCCTGATTTCCACCAAGGAAGGTATGCAGGGAAGCTGGGTGCCTGCACTTAACTTTTTTATTTTTTAAGCTTTGTAGCGCGTTCTTATGCTCTCAATTCCGGATAATGCTGGATCCCTTTTATCCAGCCCCTCCTCTTGCCCTTTCAAGTGAAAAGAAGACTCCTGTGCCCCCCCATCAAAGTTAAAGGGAGGCTTTAGAGAGGAAGGCTCAGCATGCTGGGGCTCTTGAGCCTGTGTTTAATCTCTTTTCCCGTTCCTGTGTGTCTCTGTGGCTTCCCTGCCAGTTTCTTTGTTGCCGAGTTTCTCATTTCCTTTTATTTGTGTGTGCGGGAGGTTGCCAGGCTCGTTGGAATGCAGCTGAAGTCATCTTGGGGGGACGCGCCTTGGCTCCCGCCCCGGGTTATACATGACCTGCCTCGTCTCCCGCTCACCCACCCCAGGCAGGCTGGAGCGGGCTTGCCTGGCTGCAGGCAGGAGGCGAGCTCGGGAAGGCAGCAGGGCAGGAGAGGTTCCCACCTTGCTGCTGCAGCTGGCTTGCGCAGGGGTGGTGTGTCCAACACCACGCAGGGTGTGGAGGAGGACAGAGGTCAGGGGAAAAGGGACTCAGAGAGAGCACCTTGACCTCTGGGCTGCTGTCCTGCCTGGGGAAGGAGAGCAGAGACACGTGCAGCCTTTGGCAGGGGAGGGGGACCTGGTCTATCTCAGTTCATGCCTAACCTCGGTTGACCTCAATATGGTACCCTGACCACTGACCATGGCTGCCTTTGCTCCGCTGAGTGACACTGGGCTGAAGGTGTGGCCTTTGGCTGTATGCTGGGATTTGCTCCCAGGAACAATACGGACTGTATTAGGCTTCAGAGGGAGAGAGCGCTTGAATTGGACTGGTCTACTGCTGACTGTGAATGTTGCTCCAGAGCTGAACATGGCTCTGAGGAATGCATTGGTCTTAACAAGTGTCAATAGAGACTGAGTTTGTGTTCATGCTATTTGCCATTCCTTCATCATGAGTGTACTTACGTGGAGGACCTGTCTCAGGGAACCTTTAATGGGGATGATCTGGGTGGAAGGAGACATGGCAGGAGCACAAATTAACTGGTGAAGTTTGTCTCATCTTTCTTTACATCTTGTCCCTCATGCCGAATGGAGAGGCAGGTGGCACTGCCATGATTTTTAGCCCTCCTAGGCCCTATGTGCAGGAGAGCTGAGCCATGTGCAGGTCAGCTGAGCTGACCAATGTGATCAAGCAATGCCCATTTATTACAACTAAGAGAGCCCTTTTATAATGTTCTCCTGCACATGTGAGTAACATGCAGTACAAGTCCTCAAGATTGGACAGTTAACTTAGCCCGCGCTTTAAACCTTCTTCTGATTGAATAAAAAGTGCCACATCAGCCTTGCCAGGCTTCCTGCCTTGTGTAACTTTCTCTTCCGTCCCAACCCCTTCCGGGGGTTGTTTGTCTCATCGGGTTTCTCCCCCCTCATTCAGGGTCACATCCTTATTGCATTCTTGCTCAGCTGAGGCTCTTATCAGTCTCGTTCTCACACAGGATTGCTCACATGTCCATTCTCTCGCAGAAAGCCCTCTAGAATCCCAACATCTATGGGTCCAGTTTGGCACATAAAACTGGATTACCATTCCCAATTACCATTCATTTCTCCCTGAAGCAGTCTTGGGGAACTGTAACTCTGACAGCATCCCATAAAATCAGTCAGTGTTAATAGCGTTAACACAGTCCTAAGGATGGGAGTGTGTCCAAAGCTGGAAAATTTACGAACTGCCTCCTTTGGTTGAGGTTACTCCACAGCCTCTAGAAGCTCCCTGTACTTCCCAGAGTAGATATCTGATGGTCCAGCACTTGACATTAGAGATAGACCTAGCCCTAGCAAAGGAACAATCTCTTTCAGGATTTCTAGTCCTTGATAAGTTTCATCTGAATTACTGGTAAAGCTTGTCAAAGGTTTTATCAGGGCTCTGTGTACACTGATAGGCCTCAATCATCCTGACCAGTCTCACCTGGGACCTCCACCCACACCCTCCACCCATCAGCCCAGGGGCTCTATTTAAGCTTGTCCCTGGAGCCTTGGTCTCTAACTGTGTAATGTTGGAGGAGTGGTTGTCTGTGTGTTAGCCACTGTTGTACATGTACCTGCTAAGGATCTTGTTAATCCAGCCCCCAATGTGTGCACTGACTTCCCAACTTGACCTTGGTCCTGCCTTGTTGCTGTGGTATGTGATATGTGAAACTAGGAAACTAGGCATTCATCCCTAGAGGAGAGTTCCCAACAGAAAAGACAGCAAAGCTGTGAGATGGTTTTGCTTGGGATGGGTCTGGAGCATCTAGAACTGTGTAGCAGTCTGCAGTAGTACTGGTTGGGGCTGTCTCATTGTGCAGAGCTGAGAACAGTTAAGTTTTGGTGCTATTTTCCACTCATGAGCACCGAGCACAACAGTGATGGTAAGAGCCTTATCCTGGCATGGTCTCCAGCAACAAACATTTTCTTTTTTGATTTTTTTTTGAAGGCCTGGCTGAGGAACACAAAGCTTGCAGTCCTGCAGTGCTTCAGTATTTCCATGTTGTTCTCCTTTGGTCTGCATTCTCCTGGTTTCCTTTGCATCAGACAAGTTCTGTGGGGAGAAAGATGGTCTTTCTAGGTGGTGTTTATACAGACACCGTCTAAGGATGTTTTTAGGACAGTGTTTCAGGAGAGAAATCTGGAGAGGGATTTCAGGCCAGACCAACCCACAGACTAGATCAAGTCCATTGAAATATTGCTTTTGGTTTGGGCTTTTTTGTTTGGGGTTTTTTTTTTTTTTTAATAGCAAATTTTACCTTTTTCTTCTATGTTAAAGTCTTCTATGTTAGAAGAACATCTGCTGGAAAATGGGAAGGAAGGCTTGTTGATTTGATAGAATTGTAAAATTGAATGGGATAATTGCTTGAAGTTAGTTTCAAACTCCTATAGATAGACTTACATCATAGATAGGTCAAGATTTTACTGGTGAGTAAGCCAACCAGAGAAGGTGCCCTGCTGGATCTCCTCTTTGTGAACAGAGCAGGGCTGGTGGACAATGTGGAGGTTGGAGGCTAGGCTAGGGCACAGCGATCATGAAATAATAGAGTTCTCTATTCTTAGAGAGGTCAGGAGAGAGCTAAGCAGGACTGACATCCTGGACTTCAGAAGGGCTGACTTTGTCTTGTTTAGGCACCTGCTTGAAAGGATCCCCTGGGAGACTGTCCTGAAGGGTATAGGGGCCCAGGAAGGCTGGGCGCTCTCTAAGAAGGAAGTGTTAGTGGCTCAGGAGCAGGCGGTCCCCAGGTCATCTAAGAGAAGCCGATGCCGGAGAAGACCACCCTGGCTGAACAGGGAGCTTTGGCTGCAACTCAGGGAGAATGGGAGAGTTTACAGCCTTTGGAAGAAGGGGCTAGCCACACACAGTGATTACAAAGAGGCTGTGAGGCTATGCAGGGTGGAAATCAGGAGGGCTAAAGCCCAACTGGAAATTAATTTGGCCTCTGCAATCAAGGATAACAAGAAAAGTTTCTATGTCTGTAGCAAAAGAAAGTCCAGGGAGTCTCCATCCCCTGCTAGATGCAGGAGGAAATATGGTAACAAGTGATGAGGAGAAGGCTGAGGTGCTTAATGCCTTCTTTGCCTCAGCCTTTAATAACAAGGTTGTATTGATGCAATCCAGCCTCCACAGCCAGAATACAGAAACTGGACGAAAGACCCCCCTGCAATCCAGGAGACCTGCAATCCAGTGACCTGCTGCATCACATAGTCACACACAAGTCTATGGGACCAGATGGAATACACCCGAGAGTGCTGAAGGAGCTAGCTGGGGTGCTCGCCAGGCCACTTTCTATCATTTACCAGCAGTCCTGGCTGACCGGGGAGGTCCCGACTGATTGGAAATTGGCCAATGTGACGCCCATCTATAAGAAGGGTCGGAAGGATGATCCAGGAAATTACAGGCCTGTCAGCTTGACTTCGGTGCCCAGGAAGCTGATGGAGCAGCTCATCCTAAACACCATCATGCAACACATGCGGGACAACCAGATGCTCAGGCCCAGTCAGCATGGGTTTATGGAAGGCAGGTCCTGCTTGACAAACCTGATCTCCTTCTATGACAGGGCGACCTGCTTATTGGGTGAGGGAAAGGCTGTGGATGTAATTTACCTTGACTTTAGCAAAGCCTTTGACACTGTTTCCCACAGCATTCTCCTGGCAAAAATGACTGCTCGAGGTCTGGACAATCGCACACTTTGCTAGGTTAAAAACTGGCTGGACAACTGGGCCCAAAGAGTTGAGGTAAATGGAGTTAAATCCATCTGGTGGCCAGTCATGAGTGGTGTCCCCCAGAGCTCGGTTTTGGAGCCACTCCTGCTTAACATCTTCATTGATGATCTGGACGAGGGGATCGAGTGCACCCTCAGTCAGTTTGCAGGTGACACCCAGTTGGGCGGGAGTGTTGATCTGCTCGAGGGTAGGGAGGCTCTGCAGAGAGACCTGGACAGGCTGGAGCCATGGGCTAAGGCCAACTGGAGGAGTTTCAATAAGGCCAAATGCCGGGGGCTGCCCTTGGGCCACAACAACCCCCAGCAGCGCTACAGGCTTGGGGAGGAGTGGCAGGAGAGCTGCCAGTCAGAGAGGGACCTGGGGGTATTGATTGACAGCTGGCTGAATATGAGCCAGCAGTGTGCCCAGGTGGCCAAGGAGGTCAGTGGCATCCCGGCTTGTGTCAGCAATAGCGTGGCCAACAGGGACAGGGAAGGGATCTTACCCCTGTACTCGGCACTGGTGAGGCCGCCCCTTGATTCCTGTGTTCGGTTTTGGGCCCCTCACTCCAAAAAGGACACAGAGTTACTCGAACGTGTCCAGAGAAGGGCTACAAAGCTGGTGCAGGGTCTGGAGCACAGGTCGTACGAGGAACGGCTGAGGGAACTGGGGGTGTTTAGTCTGGAGAAGAGGAGGCTGAGGGGAGACCTCATCGCCCTCTACAGCTACCTGAGAGGAAGAGAACAGAGAGCTGGGTTTGAGCCTCTTTAGCCTAGTAAAAAGTGACAGAACAAGAGAGAATGGCCTCAAGTCGTGCCAGGGAAAGTTCAGTCTAGATATTAGGAAGAACAGGTTGTTAGGTGTTGGAATGGGCTGCCCAGGGAGGTGGTGGAGTCCCCATCCCTGGAGGTGTTCAAGAGTAGGGTCGATTTGGAGTTTAAAGATATGCTGTAGGTGGGAACTGTCCTAGGCAAACGGTTGGACTAGATGATCTCCAGGGTCCTTTTCAACATAGATGATTCTGTGAAGATACATAGGTGGAGACTCCCTGCTATATGTGGCTATTTATGCATAAAGGGATCAATGTACTTATTTTTAAATGTGTTTTCCCCATCTTTTGATTTCTGGCTCTTAAAAGATCAATGGGGTCTGCTAATAGGTTACTTTTGGTTCACCCTGCTTGGTAAGGTAAGAATTTATTATCTGCCTCAACAAACCTGTCTTCTGAGGCTGTGAGTGGTTACTGTTGTACTGCACAGACCAGAGCTGTTAGGCTCATGGACCCTCTGGCTACCAGCCAGCATGTCACTGCCCCAGTATCTGTGAAATCTCCCTGCTGCTTTGTTCAAGGAGCATATGTGCTGCCATTGTCTCTGTTCCCCCTGGACTGGCCCATGGAGTTGTGCAACTCAGAATTTGTATACTATCTACCTGGATATAAAGGTTTTGGCTTTGCACCTAGAACAGTCTGTCACTGTGCAACCCCAAAAGTCCTCCAGGAGACCCACAGATTGCATCACATACCAAGGGGAAGACTAACTGGTAAATATATTGCAGTGAGCAGGGAAGAGTGTGTCACTTGCTGTAAAACCCTTCTAAGCTTTGCTGTAATGCTGCTATTTCGACTCTGGTTTTAAGTATCTTTGCAGAGAAGCTTCCACACTTGAGTTTATTTTTTCCCCCATTCTCCTATGAGGTCAGAATACTTTCTTGCTGTTCATCTGGCAGTTCCTGAATTGCTTTTATGGAGGATTCCTCCAAAATTTATTGTACTTTTAAAAATGAAAAATGTGTTTTCTCAAGTAAAAGAAAGCTTCTGATAAAGCCAGTGTCTTATTCTTGTGTTAGAAACACTTTTATTCAATCATTTTTCAATAAGTTTCAGTTTTACCATATCCACTCTCTATTTTTTCTTATTTTATCAACCTCAAATCTTTTCCTTGGTTTTCTTCTGCTATAGGATGGCAGAGCAAGAGGAAAGCACATCATCTAACCACTCTGATTCTCCCCTGCTGCTGCTTGGCATCCACACATACTGCGTATTGCAAGAGAAAAGCCAGACCTGGAAGCAATCTGCTGAGAGTTTCAGATTCTCTCTGTTCCCCTCTTCCAGTCCATTATGCCAGAAAGGAAATGGCAGTCAACAAGTTTTTCATCTGCAAGTGTAGTCCTGGGATTTCCCCAGATTTTAACCCCATCTTGAGCTGAATACCAGTTTCCAACTATCAGTCACTCTGATTTTTCAGAGCTGATTTCCACCCTCTGCTCCCCTTGTAAAACGTCCTTTGCACTCATTCAGAATGTGGTTGGATCAGGCCCCAGCACAGGTCAGGTTCTTACTCATGCTAGCAAGAATCTTACTATTGTCTGGACACAGCATGGTCCTAATCTGTGACATTATTCCTTGAAAAGGGAGTAGTTTTTGCAGGGGCTTGTCCTGGGCCTACTTCTGATCAATATTTTAATGATTTTGATAATTAAATGGAAACCAACCAGAGAGAATCTGCAGGAGGTAGTAAGCTGGAAGGGGGTTGCAAGTCCATTGGAGGACGTGGTTGTAACTCAAAATAGCTTGATATGCTGGAGAAATAAGCTAAAATTAGGCAAGTAATATTCAGTAGGTGCAAAGGCTCTGTGTGACTGAGGAATAGGGAAACTGGTGCACTGCCTAGGAGGGAGGGTAGGTCTCAAACTGGGTGTGAGTCAGTAGTGTTGCACTCTTGCAGTAAGGAAATGTTTAGGTCTGGAGTGTATCAATATCAGGGTCACTGCAAAGGCACAGGAGGTCCCTGCAGCTCTCTGGTGTACTGCAGTGGAGTCTTGTCTAGTGCTGAAGGATGCCATAGAGCTGAAAATCAGGCCCTGTGAAGAAAGGTTAAGGAACTGCTTTATAGGAAAGTAGAAGAGAAGACTATAGGTGTACAATGCTCATTTTCCCAGTGTATAAATGATGTCAAGAAGGAGGTAAACAACCATTTTCTGTGCCCACCTGCTGACGACCAGAAACAGGTGTACCTAGAATGGAGGGAGACTGTAGTAAAAGCCCTTGCTAACTCATGGAGCATAGAAGTGCTAGTAGAGATTACCATGCAGCTGCGGGGATCTTGGCTGGAGGTGTTTCAGAATATACAGCAGCCAAGGACGGTCTGGATATATTTGTCTCAACAGGGAAGTACCTGGATCATAGCGTTGCTTTTTCCCAGCCTACATTTATGTATTTCTTTCCATCCTTTTCATCTGCCTGGAAGCTGATGGTGCAGTGAGAACTTCAAAGGAATTTATACTTCGAGGTTTTTCCTTTTTTCCCAGTGGAAAACCTCCAGAATCAATGAAAACACATAGCACGTGCTATGTATTCTCCCACCAGAAAGCAAAGCTAGCTAGCTATCTGATGCAAAATGCTTTGAAATTGCCTGGTTGGAAGATGATTGATTATCAGACAGCTATTACACAGTGCAACAGAGATCACAGCTCCTCCTAGGTGCTGGAAAAACTAGGTATCAAACTGGCATCTCATAGGGGAGGGATCCTTTGGGACAGGTGTCTCCTGCGGAGAGGCACATAGTGTTTTCACCAGTTCCTGTGTTCCAGCCCATGCCACTGGCAGCTCAGAGCTCTCTCCATCTCTCTGCAGCCCTGGCATGTGCATGGCTCGTTAGCAGCAGCCTGGCAATCAGGAGAGCCTGCTATGGCAGCAGCTGCTTTTCCAGAGCTGTCCTACATGCAGTGCAGCATGGAGGCTGTTTGCCAAGGTGAGGCACTCCCTGCAACTGGCTGAGATTAAGCCTTTGGGAGAGGGGGGTTGGTCTTTACTAAATGCAACCAGCTGGAGCAAGCTTTGATTCCTTGCAAAGCACTTCCACCTTGCACTCCTGCCTGCCCAGCTAGTCACCTTCTCTCTGATGTATTTGCAGCCAAGTACCAGGGACCAGATGGAGGAAGAGCCATCAGGCCTCTACCAAGCTCATTCCCAGTTTGGAGCTGGGAGAGCTGCTGGAACAAAGGATGGCATTGCTTGGAAGCACCTGGCCTAGGGAGTTTGTGGGTACTGTAGGAGTCTTAAGCTTGCTTCTGCCAAGCTCATTGGCTTCCCAGCAACAGGTTTCCCAAGCTGCATTGCTCATGTGTGTTCCCTAATAACTGAGCTGTGGGCTCAGCCACTCTCCCTGTCTAGGGGACTTCTGCGGGACTCATGTGAACCACAAGCTGTTTTTTTCCTCCTCAGCCCACACTGTTGCGTTTGTGGTAGGACCATATGGGCCCCAGTCATGGGTAGGACACCCTGGCTTTCTTTGACATGGCCAACACAGCCAGACCCTGTGGTGCCAGATGAGATTTTCCTGGCTTAGGTTCTGCTTCGTTCCATGCTAGCTCCACACAGCCGGGTTGCATGGGGCTAGTCACCAGGGAACAGGGGCTGGCAGAGATGAATAGAGGATGTGAACAGTTCCCTTGGTGCCCTTTTCCCTCAGTCTTGTTTCCCTCTCAGCAGGGGGAAGCAGTCTCTGCGCAGTCCTCTGCCGATTGCATCGGGGAAAGTCATTAAAAAGAATTAAAAAGGAAACAGAAAGAGGAGGGAAGAGGGAAAAAAAAAAACCCACAACCAAACAGCACCAAACAGTTACAAACTCAAACAAAGGAACAACAGGATCTTCCTGCTTAAAGCCCTGGGCCACCATTGCCTAGCAGCGAAGGACAGCAGCACTCCAGTGGCTTACTGGGAGAAGGGAGGAAGGCCTTGGCTGTATTTCTGCTGGGGCAGTGGTGAAATGGGTTGTGGAGCTGGTTGTGAAAGCTGTCATCTAATTGATCAGACAGAAAAAAAAGTAGAGAATTAATTACACAAGATTGACTCATCCATCTGCTGGAATAAGCAATGGCTCTGTATCCTGGGTTTTAGAGAGGGAATAGTATGTAAGACACCTGTCCCAGGGGGGCAGGGTCTCTCCTCAGCTTTGCTCTGGAGAAGTATCAGCCTCTGTTAGCAACTGCTCTAGCTGGGGAGCACAAGAGCGGGATGGAGCTCATGGTTCCTCCTGTCCTGTCTTCAGGGAGGATTTGAGCTCCAAGGGTATTGGAGGCATGTCTGGTCTGGGAAGGTCTGGTTTACAATCCAAATTTAGTACCATAGAGGTTTTCCCAGAATAGTTGCCTAAATTTTGAGTCTGTCTTGAGATACAGAAGTCTAGGCTCTTTCAGATGCCAGCCACTCATTTGGTCTGAATCATGACTGGACATGAGCAGGCAACTTTGAAAGGCTTGATCTTTGAGTTCTGGATGAGTTCTTGCAACCTGGAGGCTGTAAAACACTATGGAGGGTTGTCTTGGGATCCTCACCATCTTCATTTCCCCCAGTTTCTGCTTCAACACCAACCTGTACTTGCCTGAACATGTCTTTTTAGGGCTCTGGGACAAAGGCAGAAACTTTAAGATAGCAGTGAGGTAATTTTTGCTGCAGTCAGAGCAACCTGCAGGCTGGTGACAGAGATGGTCATGGAAGAGCATGGCAGAGCACTGACTCTGAAGATAAGTTGTACAGTCTCATTCTGAAGTCCTATGGGCCTCACACTTGCCTGGGTCTGACACAGTCTGTGGTTCAGGTTCCTTCTCAAACCATCATAAAAACAGTAGTATTTTCCCTAGATTTATTTCTGTATGTTGGAGCTCAGCTTCAAATGAGCTGGATTTTCTCACACAAGTACTGACCCTGGACTCCCTCCTTGCTAGAGTTTTACTGATGTAGTTTGCAGCTGCAGATGTTCCTGTGCATTTGCTGTAAAGGGTTAGGCTACAACTGTTACAGTAATCCTTAAATCTAGCATGGTGGCTTCCATGAACATTGTGGATATCATAGAATAATTTGGGTTGGAAGGGACCTTTACAGGTCATCTAGTCCAACTCCAACTCAGAATGATCAGGGATGTCTTCAACTAGATCAGGTTGCTCTAAGTCTTATCCCACTTAACCTTGAATGTTTCCAGGGATGGGCTATTTACTACCTCTCTGGGCAACCTGTTCCAGTGTTTCACCAATATGCTCGTTTACATCTTACCTGGCATACCACAAGCTGAGTCAGAACCTGAAGGGGTCTGCTAATGATGGGGAAGACTGGATCATATGCTGAAAAAGGTTTAGCTGCTGTACAAAGTATGCTTTTCATTGGTGGTGCATTTAATAGCTTGCATTAGTTTATTTACATGTATATCCTGGCATCTACTGTATATTAGTATGGGTCTCTGCATTTATATGCCTAACTTATTATTCTAGGTGGAACTGTGTCCATATTGTTAAAACCTGCAGGTTTATCTTTATATAGATTACCAGTATTTGGGTAAAAAGTTATCACTTTGATGCACTTGCAGTTGATTTCTAGCTCAGTGGCTGATCCTGTGGAAATGTATGGTCCCCAGACATAGATCAGATAAGTGTATTTATTGGCATGTTTCTGGGGTATGTTGTGAGGTGGTGTATTGTTGAGTTGTGTGCTGGGTGCATCCCTCCCCAGGAGTGTTTCTGTAGGATGTTGTAAGGCATTCACTCTGAGCGTCACCATGGGGACAAGCTGGGAGAAGGAACACAATTTGTAATTCTTAGTGTTGTGTGGTTGTACTCTCACGATGCCTCAGAATGAAGGTGCATGATGAACTACATACCTCTGTCCTGTATGTTTTTGTATGACACAATAATATGCACGCACACACTCACTCACACATACAGGCACACCCCCTCCAGGCTCCAGTGCATGTAGGAGAGTGTGTGTGTGTGTGTGTGTGTGTGTGTGTGAATGCTATTTAAATAAAAAAGAAAGGAAGTGAATCAGGGTCGTTTCCATTTTAATTGTAAAACAGATAAGCACTAAACACTTTGAAAAAGTAAATGACTTGAGAATAATTACTATCTATTACTCTGCGTCCCAGGGGGGCAGTTGGAGGAGCCCAGATGGCTACAAAAATGGGATTTAGCAGAAAATTGAAGACATTATTCACCGTAACACATTATCAATTACCTTCATATCAATTACAATAACCTTACATTAGAAGAAGGGCCAGGAGACTATCTTCAGCCCCCAGCCTGAATAGTAATTGCACTACCCCTATGGATGTTGTGTGTGTGTTACAGGGTGGGGGGCACCACAGGGTTGTGCAGGGGTTCTGGCAGCTCCCACTGCACCTGCAGGAGGATAATAATGGCTCAGGGTAGTTTTCCCTCCCCTCCCTACAGTCACCTCATGGAAGGTTTTTCTCTGTCCTGTTTGTGTGGTCTAATAGCTCGAAGGGCAGCTGATGTGGCTCCTTCCAAGAAATTCTGCTTGGCTTGTCATTTGGGAAGTTCAGTCTCTGTGCAGAGACTGCTGTTTCGCACCAGTGTCCTCTACTTTATTCTTCCCCCTTTCAGCCATTTCAGCCAAGCTGCTCAGTTTATTAATGGGGGCTGGTATGCAATCTGAGGTCCTTTTCTGTAGGACCTGGGTTTCTTGGTGTAGCGATCCGGCTCCCTCCCACTCTGTGCAGAAGGTGGGAGCTGCTCCCTCTGCCAGACCCAGATGGGGCACCAGCTCGTATTTCCTGTAAACACTCACAGAGAAGTCACACAAGGCCTTGGATGGTATACAGAAATGAACCAACAAAAAACAATTAAAAAATATATCTCCTCCTTTTCTCTGGGGATGGTGGAAGATGTCTTAGGGAGGAGCATCAGCAAGGCTGCTTCAGCAGGCTGGTAGCATGAAGGTAGCTCTAAGGACACCTTGTTGCCTGTGGCTGTCTCTTGTTGCCAGCTGGGATAGCCTTTGGAGCTGGTGGTATGTCAATGTTTCTGACTGTAGCTGACTACTGCTTTTGGTTTGTCATGATGACCTTCTGAAATTCCACCTCCTGGATCTGGGCTTGATCCAACTCACCCGATTATTTACACATGCAACACCCAGATCTAACTGTTGTGGTCCTGTTCTCTGTTGCAATCGAAACAGGTTTCACTGCCACAGCATCCTGGCCTATGCACAAGCGTGTAAAACAAGCATTTGGACACATCAGGGCACTTATGAGTTAAACAGTTAGTACCATTCCCTCCAGCCTCCCCCCTTTCCCAAATATGCAGTGGAGTGTCCAGTGGGTTAGTGCAGAGAGGACTAATTGCTATTAAAAGGCTTTAATCTGGGAGATTAGTGCTGGCTCCAGGCGGTGTTCACACACGAAGGAGATGTTTCCGATGAGATGAACTAGAATTTGTCCCTGCTGTTTTGTTGATAGAAAATCATCTTCCCCTTGGTTTTTTCTCTTTATCTCTGTCTCTCTTGCTTTCTTTCTCTCTCTGATCATTTGCTTTTGCCTCTTCCTTGAAGTTGAGCTGAGAACTTTATCGTTTTTTTAGAGTAGCAGTCCTCTTTGACCTTTGGGGCTGGTTGTCTTTGGACATACATACAGATATGCATGCATGTATGCATAGATGTGGCCAGAGTTTCCTGCTTCAGAGTCCTTCAGGAAATAGATCCTGATCAAGAGAAGTAATGATAAATGTATTTCCCCTTGCTTGCTGTTGAGTCTGTTGTGGGTCAATAAGAGGCTTATGGAACTCTTCCGATAATGCGGGTCAGGCCAGTCCCTTTTTCCTGGGCAAAGGCTTGATCCAGTGAACATTAGGAAGAGGTGTTGCAGTTGGAACATCTTAAAGCTCCTTGCAGAGGTAATAAGTGGGAGGTAATTATATTATTAGATATGGGAAGATATGAAGCATTACTGGACCTCTGACATGATCCAGGAAATGTCACTATTGACTCTGATGAACATTGGATCAAGCTCAATGGAAATTAATTTGATAACATGCCAGATGTGTCCAGAGAGCCTGCCCATGAAGGAGAGATGTTTGACCTGGGAGCACAGAAATCTTTGTGCTATACTTGCTGGAGGATCCAATAGTGGAGATGCTTATTCTGAATTCTGAATTGTTGTCAGAAATCCAAGAGTGTCTCTCAAGTCTGACTATCTAGACAGATAATCCCTGCTGCTCCTAGTGTCCAGCTGGAATTTTCAAGCATCCTCAGGAAGTGCCAATTCCCTTTGAAAAGTGCAAAGGAATAAACAGACAGTGTTTATGCGTAACTTGAGTGAAAGTAAGTGAAGACATTGTATTCCAAAAAGAAGGATGTGTGAAAACTTGAGGAGAAAAGGAGGACTTGGGTAGAACAACAAAGTTGCATCATCCTTCTGGCCTTGAGGGTAACCAGACAAAAGATATGGAAGAGAAGTGGTAGGAGGGAATGAATGTCCTCAAATCAATGAGGCCAAGAATCAAGGGGACAGTTGAGCAGGGGAGAGAAAATTGCTTCAGGATCTGGGTCTTCTGTTCAAAGAGGTCAAGCTTCCCAGGGTGGAAGCATTTTGTCTGCAAAGTGTCATGCATTGTTCTTCTGTGCACTATCTGAACACCGTGGGCTTTGCTCTTTTTCAGGATGCTACTGCAAACTACCATGAGACTGCATCATGATTATTTTCACCGTAAGTGGGTATTTTTAGGAGGTGTAAATCAGGCTCTGGGAGCAGAGAGGGAAAAATGAAGTCACCTGTCTATCTCTGGGGTTAGTGTGGCTCTCCAAATGTGGTTGTGGAGCCTGTTGTTTGGCAAAGTGGTGTGGTGGTGTGTTGTTCTTTGGTTTTTTTAAAGCTTCAGAATCAGGTATGAAGTGTCACAGCATGGGTCCTCTTAGGAAAGCTTTATAGTGAGCTGGAATTTAGTATAAATATATTTTTCTCCCTCCTTCTCCCCACCCCTGCCTGAAAATCCAAACTGCTACTGTTACCCAGCAGGAGGGCAGACCTACTGCTCATGTAAATTGTTCTAGTTCCGTTGTTTGCCCTTGCTTCTTCAAGTTTGCAGATGATGCTGGTGTAACCAACATAAGGATCTGGCCTCTAGCATGTGTTTGTCCCATCTGCTGTCCAGCATGTTAATTTTCATGGAAGACACAAACTTGCCACGGACTGTGATTTTAAGGCGGGACCCTTTTTCTTATCAAGAGCCAACTGCAAAGCCTCAGGGGCCAGATTCTGAAAGGCAGTCAATGCCAAGATCAGGAGGAGCTGGGAACTTGGGTACTGGCAATTTCTGGCTTGCGGTCCAATACTGACAAGATCATAGGGGAGGAAACTTGTGTTAGACATTGTGTAAAAGCAGCACTTATGTTAAAGATTTTCTGGTGGCACCTCCTTGGGGGGAAGGGCCAGGCTTGCAAAAAAGGGCTCAGCTGAAATGAGCCTTGAAAAATCCTCAAGAGGGTGAGAAATAGTGGGACAGGGAGCATATTTCAACTGCAGTTGTCAACCACTTTTTTTTTTTTTTTTTTTAAATCAAAACAACAAAAAAAACAAACAAAAAACAGGTAGGAGAGAGAATGGGTCTATTTCTTTGGCTGATCCTCTTTATCTCTTCTATTTCAATAGAAGCAGAAGTATGTCAGGTAATGGTTCAAGAGATTCTTCTTCCCAGTATTTGATGCTGCAAATATTTACAAATATTAATAGCCAGCCTTCTTAATATGGCCAGTGATCTTGAAAGTCTTGTGTTTGGGTGCAAAATTGGAAATACCTGAGATTTTCTAAATGCTCAGACATGATCTTAAAAAAAAAAAAAAAAGCCAAACCAAAACCCAAGTGTCCCGAAACTGGGAATTTAGATTCCATCTCAACTGTTGTTTGCTTCTGTTAATGTTTGTTAGGATACATTTCTTGATTGTTACTGGTCTTCTGCAAGAGGCTTTTTGTGTGTTTGGGTGATAGAGTCGATAACTCTTCCATTTTTATTGAATGTTTCATGAAAACTACCAAGTTTCTGAAACTCACAGCTCTCATCATCAGGTGAACATATGGCAATGATGTCAGCTGTCCTTTCAGTTTGTTATCTTTTCAATGTTTCTATGTCCAAAGTGGGCATTAAATCAGAATAAAGAGCCTGAGAACTTACTAGAAACTTTACATTCAGAAGGTACTCAGGATCTATGGTATTATAAAGTATTTTAATGAGCCTTCTAATTTTAGCAGATACGGCACACCATTTTTGAATGGCCTATGTTGGAAATATCACAGATAGGCTTCTGGTCACTTCCACATACTCATGGAAACTCATCTTTTATTGTATTCACCTCACTACGTGATTGGTGCTCCAGGGGTTTGCATCTAGGGCACTTGGAAGGGGTTGGCCACTCAGTGTTTGGAGAAGTGTTTAGAGGTGTGCTGAACTTCTTCAACCACAGTGGTAAAATTTCCACTTGACCCCAGAGGAGTTTGACTCACAACCCACATCCAGACGTGCAGATCCAGCCAGGTGCATGACTTGCACAGAAGTACTCCTCAAAACCATGGGAGAGCACGTTTTTGGGGAGGGAACTGCACTGATATTTAGAAAGAGCAGGAGAGATGGGGAATGGTGCAGGACCAGACTGGGGACAAGATACTTAGAAGGGTCATGAGGGACATCTGTAAAGGACCATTGCAGGAGGTGGATTCCAAAAACAGAAAGACTCTGATGCGTTGGAACTGGAAAGCTCCATGGACATGAGGCAGCAGGGAGCTCACTCAGCAACTAATCCCTTTTCTCAGAGCTGGAGCTAACCAAGGATGGAGCTTGTCTCTTCTAGCCTGCCAGTGGCTTTAGAAATTTTAAAGAAAACTAAATTAAACCTGGCCCCTGATGGGTGTTCTGCCTTCCCAAATCCAATTAGCCAATCATGACTTTTCACTTAACTGCAATGACTTTAATTGGATCAGAATAACAACAGGAAGGATAGGAAATTACAGGAATTTACTTAGCATGCGGGGCAGACCCTTGCAGCTGGGATCATCATTATCTGTAGAACAGGCTGTAGAGCTCATCAGAGGTGTAAAAATTCCATGAACATTCCACAATATTATGTACAGAGGGGTTTTTTCATCTTCTTTTAATTTACAGGTGTACACATGGAATGCTGTAATAGGTGTGGTGACCCAGCCTGCTGTTCTCCTGTGTGTGTACTCTGTCAGCAAAATTTGACTGTGTGTAGTACCTCCTTTGCTCTTGGTGGTGTGAAGGGGCTTTTGGACAAGTGAAAGGCCTGTGACTGGCCTTCAAGTATTTAAAATTGAGCATAAGCTTAGACCTACACAGAAGTGAGGCTTTTGGGCAGCAGTTTTCTTTTGGACTGCCATTCAAGAGTGCAGGGGCTGTAGTGAAACACAATAGCTCCAAAATGCACATTCTTGTCTTGTTACTGGACATGGGGTAGCACCACCAGCTGAGCTTTAAAAGCCAAATCCCAGGGTATCAAGACAACAATGACAGTGCATTAGCACCAGCACAAGTCTTGGCACTGACAGAGATGATCTAGCAATGCTACTAATAAGATACAAACTTCTTCTAAACAGATGTGTCATTGGGTTGCTCACTGGGATGTGGTAAAGAAGGGACATGGCTGGCACCTCCAACATTTTTCAAGCATCATTTAGAATGAAATTTTGAAGATCAAAATATACATAAAAAGATTCCAGGTTAGGGATTTCTTTTTTTTCTTCTGCATTTCACTGGTCAAGGTTGGTGATGAGCAACATATGATGAATACAGCACCAAGAAAAAGAAAAAACAGGAGGAGAAACGCAACTGTTTTCCTACTTTCTATACAATTTAAGGGACCTTCCTTCTACCAAAGCAAGTTTCATCATTCAGGCCACACTCCATGCATGCTGATGCCACTTCATATCCAAGGGATGCCTTGCAGCCTCAGTGAATGTTGATCTGGATTTACACGACATAACAGGAATCAGATTTTTGCCCACTGGGAGCTGTCAGTGAATGCAAAGTGTGACGTAGTGCTTATCTAGCATGCACATGAGGGACCCTGCTGCAAATCAGGAATGACTTCACTGAATCCAATGGAGCTGAACAACCATAAATGAGCAGAATGAGGCCCACGCATTATCCCAGGCTAGCATGCTATCTTTAGCAGGCCCTAATGAATTCAGCTGCAGCATGTAGTCATTAATCCCAGTGGAAAGAGCAGCTCACCATTACATGACCTGGGACTTCAAGAGTTTGCTATTAATGCACCAGGCTGTTGTCCTAATGCAGAACACTCCATGGCTGCAGGCCTGGGGGAAACACACATTACCCTGAACCTGGCCAAAATCTCAGCAAGGCTCTTGCAGGACCTTAGAGTCTGCATAAACAGAAGGGCTGGTAAGAAGGGAGGAAAGGCCAGGGTAATAGATGGCACACAGGGCCCTGAAATTGTTTATGATGCAAATATGTTTAAAAGCACCGCATTGCCTCCTCTGGGAAAGGGAGCTTAAAATTGAAGTCTAATGATAACAAATGATTGTTAATGAGTTGTCTAAACATAATAGATGGAAAGAATTAAAAGCCTAGAATAAACAGAGTTTCATTAAAGCACAATAAAGAAACAACACAAATTTCATATCTTGGAATAAATGGGCCCTTGTGGTCTCACTGGGAGTGGAGGGCACTGAGGTGGGTGTGTGGACCCAGGAGCTAAGTCCTCTTCTGTCCGGACACTTTCCATGGGCACAGGGCTCAGATGGCTGGGCGGTACTTGGTGGCAGGAGCAGCTTTGCGGTGGCTGCTTAGGGTTCCACTTCTCCACAGCTTACACACATACCCAACCTGCAGCACAGGAGGAATTCACTGTTCCACCAGCACTCATCAGGTGCTTGAAAGCAAGCTGCTTGCTCAAGTGTCCTGCTTAAGCACCTCTTGATGCTGTCAGCACTCTGAGATGGAGAGGGAGACAGGATTTGTTCAGAGGTGTCTACAGCCAGGGGTTGGCTAACTCTGGCACTGGAAACCTTGATGACTGCAATTCAACCAGTCTGTGTAGCCCTTCCTTACAGCAGCAAATATCAGTTTCAGGGTCCACAGGTCTCCCAGGGGCCTTTGGGCTGTTCCTAAGTGAGTCTGCAAAAGTTACTGAGAAAGGCAAATTCAAACCAGCTGTACAACAATTACAGATTGTTTTTAAGCCTGTCAGATGCTGATTTTTTTAAGACCTCACAGATAAAATTAAAGTTGAAAATCACTCCCCTAGAAAAGTGTGCTACTGAGAATGTGAAATTCTGCAGGGATTTCACAAATGGTTCATCAGAGTGTTAGATGCCAAGAGCACACACCATATTTCATCTCAGTGTGTGTCAGATGGCATTCTGTGGATAGATTTTAGACCAAGATTTTATTAAGGACATGTGAAGAGATGATCAATACTTCTTTGGTGGGTTTGTTTCCTAGACTGTCTGCACTTGACATAGTGACATTATTTTTGTTATTCATGTGTGGTGGGAAATTTTGAAATTTCAAAGTTGTTTTCAGGCATTAAAACAGACCTCTCTACTTGAGGTTTCATTTTAAATCATCCTCTAGACAGGATCAGTATTCTGCAAGCCCCTTTTAGACTCAGGAAGTCTGATTTAGCTTTTAGAATTTTTCATTAAAGGGAAGTGTGGGGCAATAGACAAAAACTGAAAAGATGTGGCAAAAAGCATGTCAAGTTTTCCTCATGAAATACCGCTTTAAAAAGAAATATTTTAAAAGTCCGTTTTTTCTTTAGGAATGAAAAAAAAATTAAGTCTCAAGACTCTTCCCTCAGCCCCCCCATTTTCTGCTTGTCGGCTTGGAGATCTCGTTTGTGTTTCAGGAAGAATTGCATGTTCAGCAGAGTGTATGTGAGAGCAGGAGTTTTTGCTGTGGTGATGTATCTGTGTTTTAGAGTGTGTCCATGTCCAAGTGTAATGTACTTGTCTTTATTGATGCGCTTTATGATGGTGGATTGCAGATCTGACAGGTTCTTTCTGTGTGCTTGTAAAGCTGCATAGGGCTCAGCACTAGAAGACCCCAGCTCTGACAGAAACCCTAGAACAACCCTAACATTCAGCTGGGGCAAGCTCCTGCCCCCTTTATTCATGCTAATTTGTACTTTCCCTAGTGACTGATTTGCCTGAAACTGCTGGGAACACTTGTGAACTGTGCAACACAAATGCAGGACAAACAAGGCTTGAAAAATCCAGGCAAGAATTAGAGCTGTGCAGTGTTAAAGCTTGGCAGTATTTCCCCGATGGGAAAATGGCTTTCTTGTGACGCAGGGTGTTTCTCTCTTTCTTGATTAGAGATCTGAACTTTTTTTTTTTTTTTTTTTTTTTTTTTTTTTTTTAAAGATGCTATTTAGAAGTTTCTGTTGAAACTGGAAAATGATCAAGTTTTCAATATGGATTTAGGATTTTTTTTGAGAATGATCTAGAAAAAGTATCTCTCCTCCTCTCTCCAAATCAAGGAAAATCGGTTATGACTGAAATGAGATTTTCCATAGGAACAAGAATGTTGCTTAATAGTTTTATTAATAAGAATTAACTTTAGTATTATTGTTGTTACCCTTTTGTTAGTAGTATTAATACAAGTATCTGCTTGTGCACGTAGGCTTAATGTAGCACAGTCTGCCTTTCTGAGGGCATTTGGTCCTTCAGTTCGGCATGTGAGAATTTGGGGTTCTGCTGTCTCTGTAACATTGTCAGTGCTATAAATACAGCTGTGCAAAAGCACTGAAAGAGATGGGGTGAACATCTAGCCATATATGCCTTGAACTCTGTATGTGACCATGTGGGGAAAAGGCACACCTGTGTGGATATGTTGCTAGTCCTTTGCAGACAGTAGTTCTGGAAGGTGGCAGTCCTGCTCCTTGGCAGCTGCTGAAGCTAGCCCAGTGAGAGAAGAGGGAAACTTTGCAAATGTTTCTTGTGCAGCTGAATGACATTAAAATGCAGGCTGGCAGTTCATATCCGAGCCCCTTGGAACCACAATGTTCTCAAGAAAAACTTGATCCAAACAGATCCAGCTCCCCAAGTAGCTCAATTTTGGTAAAACTTAATTTGATTAAATTAAATGACATTAAAACATTCTGACTGACTCTAGTGAGGGGTATAAAAAATGGGAGCTTGAGACCCAGTTTGGGAGTCTGATGCCTGGCATCACAAACAAGCAAAATCCACTCTGTGATTTCATACACAGGAATGTATGAATCCACCTGGATGTCTGTGTTTATTGAGCCTGCATCCACAGGAGCGTGCCTTGCTGGCTGACCAGCATGTGTCTGCACTGTTGTGTGTTAATCGGGACAAGTGGATTTGTCTGGGTGTACCTATGGTGTGTTGTGCTTAAAGCAGTGTGGGTGCAAGCAGTATTGTTGGTTTAATGGCTGACGTGCAGGCCTGGGAGAATCACAGAATCACAGAATGGTTGAGGTGGGAATGGACCTCTGGAGGTCATCTTGTCCAACACCCCTGCTCAAGCAGGGCCACCCAGAGCCAGTTGCCTAGGACCATGTCCAGGTGTCCTGCTGGCCTCCCTGGCTGTGGTTGCAACTACAAGGAAAATCATAAGGCTCAGTTAGGCAGCACTGGCCCTGTCAGTAAATCATTGTTCAATTCAGGCTTTTTTTTTTCCCCGGATTGGACTCCATAGAGAGTCAGACAGACTGTGCTGAGCTGGTCCCATCTGCACCCAACCTGGACAGCAGCTTTATCTTGCCTTGTAAAACTGCAGAGCTCTGTGACAAAAGAGTTAATCTCTGCCTTTGTTTCTCTTCCTCCCTCTCTTCTCTTGCAGCAGGACTGAAAGGCAAGATGAGAGCAGATCCATCAGTGTCAGCTGCTTTCAGCACATCAGCACTTTTGGGGGGTTTATTGGGGACTAGCCCATCAGCAGTGCTTCCAAACAGCAAACACGTTGCAGACAGGCCCCTCCTCTGTGCAGCAGCCAGGCTGCCTGGGGAAGCAATGCCCGGACCTCGGTGCCACTGGCCAGGGGCTGGGTGATAAATGACTGTGTGAGGCATCTCCATGGCTAGTGAAGTCCAGAGGGTAGGCCCGAGCCAAGCTCCTGGGGAGACAGCAATGAAACCATATTAATTTCTGGGCGTGCATCCATGTGTGTCTGTGTGTCTGTACTGTCTGACAAAATACACTTGACACAAACACACATGCTTCACTTTCAACACACAGAGTAACACAGAAGAGGGGTGGAAGAGAGAAAACAATGTGATTGACAGGTTAATGAAGCAGTTCATAATAGCAATGTATATTATAACCTCAGAAACAGCTTGTAAATACCTGTTTGCTTTACATGTACATACTCCCATGCCTAGGTCTGTGCACATACATTTGCCTATATATGAAATGTATGTGCCTGTGTGTATTCATATGAAAGGAGCAGAAATGTGAAACAAATGCTCTGCAGTGGAACCAAAGAGTAAAGAGGAGCTGGAAAAATTTAAGCTTCATTAGCCTAGCAGCCACTTGTATCCCCTGCCTTTTATTTTACTCCTAGGGCTGGAAGTCTTCCAAAGCAGTGGGGGGATTTAGGAGCACACATCTCACTGACTTGTACTCCCTAAACCCTCTTAATACTCTTGTATACTCCACCTGTGTGTTTTGGTGGTGCTTTTTTATTTTTTTTTTAATCTCAGGGTCTTGGGTAGAGAAGCCTTAGCCCATCCATGCAAGGCTGGGAAGTCACATTAGCGTGAGGAGAGTGGAGTTTGAACCCATATCTAATCTGGAGTTTTGACTAATTCCTCATCATGTTGGTGTGTCATTCTTTGGAAAGCTAGATGTATCTTTTACTAGGCAGATATTTGGATGTCTTTGTTTGCTTCTGTATTGTATCTATCAGTGGGAATTTCCTGATCTACTCTGGACTAGGGCAATGACTTCTACAACAATCCTTTCTCTCTTTTGTGGGACCTATTAATAGCAAATATAAATAGTATCATACTGAGCTTTTGTGGATGGGCAACAACCCCAGGAGCTGAAAAAGCAAGTTCAGCATGATGAAGGACCTTTAACTTTTCATTTCATGACTCCACTTTTACTTGTAAGCTTCAATTTTGCAGTAAGATAATTCCCCTGAGTTCTTTTTCTAGATTCTCTTAGAGGATAAAAGAAGATGATTAGGAGATTTCTCATGCACACAAAGAAGTGTTGAATTTGCCAGTTCCCAGTAAAAGCCAAATGGTATTTCTAAGCATCATGACTGTGGAAGAAAAACTTCGAAGACTCAAGTGTACTGGGAGGGATCAGAACCAGAAAGTTGGTAGAACCCAACCACCACAACGGGAAGTTGACTTTATCACATTGAAGTCTGGCTCAGACTTGAACTCTTGTGAAAATCCTCAGCAAATTCCCCTCTAAGAGTATACAGTAAAGTTCCAGGCCTCAGGACTTCTGCAGAGAGTTGTGCCAGTTATTTTCTTCCCTGATATGTATTCCAAGATAAAAGCACTTAAGAGGTGGGATGTGTGCAGAGACTACTGATGTGACTAATGTGTGGCACCATGCAAAGAGCATAGATGCACGTGCATATCTTGGACAATGTGCAGAATATCATACCTGTGAGTCTCTAGCCACACATGCTTGTGCTTTCGGTACAGTAGCAAGGGATCCTTTTATTATAAGGCAACTAGCACTGTGTTGGTCTAGCTCTTGAGTAGAGTTCTTGATAAGCTTGTGATCTGAGGAGCTTGCAGGCAAAACAGTCAAGCCAAGTATTTCTGTGTTAATCTTACAACTGTGGAACAGAGGTGATTTGTCCCTGATCACATGCAAAGTTGAAGGCAGAGCTGGGAATGGGACTGAGATGTCCAACATGGTAAGCTCATTCTTTCCATTTCTGTCTAGACTGGTCAATTATGCTAAAGCAACACCAGCTGAACATTTGCACAGAAGCAAATAGCTGTATATCTTAGTCTTTAGGAGCATCATAGCTGTGTAAGTGGGAATCCTCTGGGTTTGGGTACAATTCAAACCACCGTCTAAGAATACTGTTCTGCCTAGCATCCTCTGTCCTCTAAGCTCCCTCTTCATCTGTCCCCTAGAATTAGGGTCTGTAGTTGGTCTCCACAAGCTTTTTAACCCTTTTCTGTAAAATGGAGGACAATAAATTGACTTAAGACAGGATGGGAGGAGATTAGAGGTGATAGAAGCTTGATTTGTAGCCTGGGGAATTAGTGTCCTTGCATCAGGGACTTCCCCTTAATTCTCCACCAGGGAGGACTATCAGGTTTGGGCAGACTGATGCTGCTCATGAAATTCTCTTCCCTGCCCTAGAGACCAGAGTGGTGGGTGAGTGTTGGAGGGAAATTAATTTCATGTGGGAGCAGCAGGTTGAGGGATGGGAGCTGGCAAGGTGTCTCTGTCTTTGGTGATAAGGAGGTGAGGGCTATGCACAGCAGTTCAGCTGTCTTCAACTGTCCAGGCCAGCCAGCCAGTTCTGGGAGTCTTCCCAATCAGCGCAGCAAGCTCAGCTTTGCTGCCGTCAGCACTGCTGAGAGCAGAAGCTGGGGATGGGTGAATCCAAATATCCGGATCGCATGGATATTGGCTGGAAACGTTCCACCATATCCGGGTGGCTGCCTTTGCGTGATATTCATGCTCGTCAGAAAATTAATTATTCCATTCACCAGGCTCTCTGAGCTGGTAGGATTGCCTCTCAATACCTGGAGCTCCTCCTGGGGGTGGTGCGTGTGTGTGTGTGTGAGCATGTCTGCATGCCTGCTTACTGAGAGGTTGTGTATGTTGGGGACATATATGTGTACGGACAGCAAGAGATTGTATATGACTGTAGGCCCAGAGAAAGAGTTTCATGAATGATGCAGAAATAAGGAAGATGCCTTGCTCTGTGTGTCTGTGAGTGAGGGTGCCCTTGTCAATACTCAGTGGCTTTGTCTGCATACCAGAGAGAGGAATATTTTCCTCCAGGTAAGGTGTGCAGAGAGCAGGGGGGTCAGGGGCCTTGGGTAGATGGCAATGCATTCCTTGTCTTTGCCTTTATGTGCATGAGTGGCATACACATGGCCTAGGCCGTGACCCTGTGCTTTTTAGATCTGCCTTCAGAAAGGTTGATGTGTGTTTGATGCAAGCCTATATCTGCCCATGGTTTCCTGTGTACTTGTGCTGAGAACAGGGAAAAATTTCATGTATATACACTGAGTATTGAAAAGCTGTGTATGTGGTAGATCTGGTGTCAGCTGGCATCACAATAGTACCTGTGATTTTGGATGCGTTTGACTTGGACTATGGCTGTCCTAAACACATCTCCAGTTTTTGTCTTCTTGCTTTTCTAGCTGATCAACCCCATGTACATCAGTGGGTAATTTACATGAGCAAGTAAGCAGAATCAGATCTTGTGATATTTAAAAATAAAACCTTTGCACCCCAGTCTGAAAGCTTTCCTGGAATCCTCTAAGTCACAGGAGGTCTTATCCCATATGGGGCAGTATGATCCGTATGTGTCCTGGGGTTGAGGTTTTTCAACTGCAACAGCAAGGAGTGATATTTCCTGGAAAGCAAAACCACTTAATTGTAGCTTGACTCTGAGAGTGCCCTGATTGGCTCTGCTAGGCAGCACAGTGCTGAGTTTCAGGCTTGGGGTATTCTTGGAAATTTGTATTATTAATTGAAAGCTTATTAATGGCAAACACAGGATGACATTTTACATGGTTTAGTTATGTTCTGTGAGTCATTGGTACAATGCAGCCTCAGCCACAAGGCAAGGAAGCTCCTGCCGTAACTGATAACAGAGAAGCAATAACAGCTCAGTTCCCACTAACTGGTCCTGGGGTGACAGGGACAGCCCTTGAAAATGTCTGATCATCTCCCCTCTGATGGGCATTCATCCTGAGGTTAAGGTAAGTCTAGAGGAAGGCAGACATACTCACTGAGGTAATAAGCATTCTGGTTTATTACCAGTGGGCTCAAGAACTTTTGATGCTCTGAATGTCTGGCATTGCCCTTAGAAATAAAGAGCCCTTGAAGTGAGAGAACTGTTGACATCTCACTGGAAGTCAGTAGCTCTATCTCTAGAGCAGAAGACGCAATATTGCTCTAGATAATGAAACTTTGGGTGCTGGACTGTGACTGGATTCTCTAGAGTAATATTTGAGACCCATTGTCCCATGTTTGAGACATGGTTCGAGTCTGGGTCTGGCTTATATGGTAGTGGGGAAAGCATGTGTGCTTGGAAGAGAATTGACTGTTGCTTCTAATATCCTGAAAGAAAAGTCCTTTTCCTCTGCCCAGCTTCATAGATGGTCAGTGCCATATATCTAAACATCAAAACAAGATTCCTGTTGAAACAAAACAGAGCAAATGTCTTAGATTCTTAATATATTTTTAAACAAAGTGGCATTCTCCAGTCATTGTGTGGATGTGGCTGCTGTGTCCACCTAGTCCGTGAAGGGTACATCATCTTTAAGCAGATTTCTGAAGTTGTGTTTGTCTCTTATGGCTATAGGCATAGCCAAAGCAGGCATACTGCTAGGAGATGTACTGCTGCCACAGCCATGGACCTGCAGCCTCTTTTGTCTGGGAAGAAACACACATTGTACAAACCCTCAAATACCTCCATCAATCCTCCCAATCTCCTCTTCCTCACTGCTATGTGTGCATCCTGTCCTGTCTGCCAGAACTCCCTGGGTCCTTCCCAGGCACACTGACAGTACTTGGATACAGTTTTGTCACAGGTGGTGTTTGCTTGTGTTGCTGAGGTTCCTCAGGGAGTCAGTCACTCTTCACAAGCTCTGCTCCGGTCCTCAGAAAGAGAGGCAAGAGTTTGGAGGCTTTTCCTGCCAAAGCTTAGCCTTGGGTTGTGAAATCCATGCTCTGGGATGGAAGAAGCCACCCACCATCTGGGTCTGTAGAAATAGCAATACATCCTCCCCCTTGCAAGGGAAAACTCTGTTGTGGATGCCAATTGGACTGTTCCTCATCTGGGACAGCCAAGAGGGGCTTATGGAGCTAAGCATCTGCACAGACTGATGGGAACTTTCCTTGATGACCTCTGCAGATCTGTTATATCTATAGATCTATGGGACACATGTGGTCTGTCACCCATATTCAGTGCTGCAGTCCCACTTTGCAGCTATCAGCTTCATCAGTGAGTGGAGCTGGGTACAAATGAAGTCCTCTCTGCAACTGCTGAGAGCTGTACAGGGGAATATAGACAGCAGAGCTCCTCTGTACTCCCTGGTCCAGCAGCAGAATTATTTCCACAAAGACATTGCAGCCACTGGGAGGAGATTATAGGCCAAGTGCTTAAA
This sequence comes from Athene cunicularia, assembly GCF_003259725.1. Classification (NCBI taxonomy): domain Eukaryota; kingdom Metazoa; phylum Chordata; class Aves; order Strigiformes; family Strigidae; genus Athene; species Athene cunicularia. Next base: position 5,158,232 of record NW_020799105.1, read on the forward strand.
CTCTTCCACCCTGGTTTAGCAAGAGGCCCACAGCTGTGAATTGTCTGATGCCAGCAAATAAACCAGATGGACGACATGGATGGAGACAGGCCAAGCTGGGATGGAAAGCACAGTGTGCCCTCCTGTCTTAATGGGCTTCTGGAGGATGAAGTAGCATGAGCTGGAAAGAGCCTTCAGCTGCAAAGCTCCCTTTGTTGAGGTAATGGGGAATGGGATCTACTGTTTTTTGCGGGGCTTCAGGTGTGGCTGGTGGGATGTCCTCTAACACTGCAGGAAGAGGGATGGTGCCCTGGGTGCCTACAGAAAGGTGGAATGTTTCCAGTCTCCAATGGAGAGAAGAATACAGATCTGCAGCTGTAGAGTGGTGGGATTGGAAAGAAAAAACCAGCAGTCATAGTGAGAGGAATCATAGATCGTATGCATGCTAGAGGATATAACTTCAGTTGCCAGTTCTGGTTAGCAGATTGCAAAAAGATGAAGCCCACCCAGTCTGCAAAGGATAATGATGGGTCAGTGCTGCTGGGCAACATATGCTGCTTTTGCAAGGGGCCAGACCTGGTTGTTCCTCCAGCACTTCATGGCTATGATTTGTTACCTGGGTGATGCCAAGGCCTAAAACTCAGATTAGACTCTCACTGTGCTAGGTGCTGTATATACAAGTCTTATGACAGTCACGTCCAAAAAGAGCTTTCTCCCATGATTAACAGGACATCATTTTATGGATGTGCTGTCACAAAAGGCTGTAAGAAACCACAAGTTCTTCGCTTCACCAGCTGTCCAGGGTCCTCAGAATCTGGCTTCCTTCAAAACGTGAGGTAAGACAACCTACCTTTTTCTCCACATCTCCCCATTGACTATCTAGGAACCCAAGCTTGGTGCTCCCAGATAACAAGTGTTCTAAATGACTCATGGATGTCCTGAGTTTGGAAGCTGCAGAAGATGCCTCAGGACTACATTTTTCATTGCAGGTGAGTCTTCTATTCATACAGATTCCATAGGAGTGCTGAGAACGTAACTTGGCTCTGTCCTAGTCTTATGCCTTAGCCCCATGCCCTTTAGCTTTCCTCCCAACAGACTAGCTGGGATATTTCAGAAGGTAGGGGCAGTGTGTCCAGCACTAGAGTATGCCTACACCATGCTTCAGGGTACTTTGAGTTGGGGTATTCCAGCTTTACTAGGAGATGAGTCTCTTACCACCATGAAAGACAAGTTGCTGGAGCCTGTCTCAAAATAAAGGTTTGAACCTCAGTTCGGTGTCTCTTCAAGCCAGGCCAAGCTGCTTGCAAGTCTGTTTTGGAAGGGATTACTGAACACTCCCCTCAGTATGCTGGAAAATCACCCCTGCTGGTAACAGGTACTGTCCAGACACATTACATTGTGTTTATGGGGTTCAGTGTGGAGAGGTGGATCCAGGATGTGCTTGCCAGGCTGTTTATGACTGTGGGGGAGCATGCCCTTTCTAGGTGTGATCCTCACCTCTGCCATTTGTCCTCCTTTCTCTATTCTGCCATCCCCAAAGCAGCCCGGATTGGTTATAGCCCACATGTTACAGTGGCCAACCTGCAAAGAGAGAGCCAGAAAAAGTTAATGTGGAGTTCTGGTCTACTCCCAGGATGCATTTGGGCTGCAGCCCATAATGATATGTATAATTGCGAAGGCCTGCCAAAAAAAGCAGGCTGGATTTAATTGAGTCAACACACTGCTATTAATAATAAAATGGCAGAGACTTTGCTATTAATCACTTGTGCTGGCTTTATCACAGGCAGTCTCGGCTATCTGGCTACCAAACAAGACCTTTAAAAAAAATGGTGCAGTGGAAAACTTACTAGTGGGAATACACCTGCTAACAAAATAAACCTTGTAAACAAAATGTTCCTTGCTGAAGAATGTACCTTCTGAAGGGACAGCCTGTTTGGGAGGCAAATGGGAATATGTCAAATGCCTGTGTCCTGCAAAGTTTTACTTTTATAGGAATAGATCACTTGAGAATGCGCTTGGCAAATGGTGCATCTTTGGGAAAGGTTATTCTTGATAAAGGACTTTGGATAGGGTGGGAATTAAAGAAGAAATGAGTCCTCCAAAGAGAAATGTAATTGCTGCAGGAATATAGCACAACCGAGAGAGGAATGAATCTGTTACCAGTAAATGGAAAACACTATATCCACTGAGGTACTGAACAAAAAGGAAAATGCAAAATAAATACCATATCTGACATCTAAATTGCAGCTCTCCTTGTAGAGGGCTGGATAAACTCTGGTATATCACTGTGGATGTCTGGATGTGTAGCTCTGTACCCCAAAGTACATGCTGCCAGCACTGCATTCACCCCACCTGAAGAAGTAGGGTCTGGTCTTCTGAGGGGCCACCGAGGCCCAGAAGTGCCATCTTTCCTGTGACCTGACTTGGCCACCTGAGGTAGAGGAAGGGCTTGAATGGGGCTCCATCCCTTTCACACATGCACCATATTTGCTCACATGAGCTGCCCATGTTCCCTGTGGCCTTCTTGATGGACTCCACCCCAGTGCCTGGGATTGGTACTAGTTCCTCATGGCAGTGCAGTAACAGCATACTGCATTTTTAAAAGCCCCACCCCGAGCTGAGGTTGTTATTGTAGCAAACATGGTAATGGCAGTCTTCACTTTTGCTTCTGTGTAGAGCTACTTGCCATTACTATGGGAAGGGACCTTGTGGCAAAAAGGTCTGAAACCCAGGAGGAAAGGAACAGGCTTGAAAACAATGCTTCTGAGCAGGGAACACGATGTATCTGCAGGCAGAGCCAAAGAATATAGAACAGGCAGAAAAACAAACAAAACAGATACATTATGTGGCTTTTAGTGTAAGAGGTTGTGAGGCTTAAACAAATGACTCTTCTAGCAGACAGTTGGAAGAAGAGAATGCCCTGCCTTCCATATCTGAGAATGCCAAAGGAATGGATCTTTTCTTCTCTTTCAAGTTTTCCTGCACAAAGGGATAAATTTTCTGTGCACCAATGCAAAAAATCTGTGTGCATCTTGCACCAAATAGTCAAACAAAATAAATTATTTAACAGGCAAAAAGGCCACTTTCTCTCTATTATGAATTAAGGAGGTCCATAAATGAATGCAAACATTATCCCTCAGAAATAAAGACAGAAAAGAGAGAAAACCACAACAACAAAAAAACAGAAAAAAATTATCCACTTCCTGCTGTTTTCCTTTCCTCCCCATAAAGTGTCTTATCCTCAGAGAAAATCACTTCATTGTTAGAAATAGCCGAAATTGGCTTGCAACTAGTAAAGATGCCAAGAATTTGCACCTTGCTCTGTGACCTAAAGCAAAAATGACATGAACATTGACAAATTTGACAAGGAAATTTGTGCAAAAAACAACTTCTATTTGGCTAGCCAAGCAGCAAATATGTCGGATGATATGCTTTATTAAGCAATCCATTTTTCAGCAATAGCTGCACCATCTGCAAAGGTTAGTGTGCATCAGGCTTTCCACAGAATTTCATCTGCGTCTGCAGCTAGGTGCAACACACGACCACATTTTTCATGTACATACAATTTTGGATGCAAATAGAATACTTGATGAAAGAGGTGACCTTCCGGACTGACTTCCCCCATGCAGTAAAGTCACAGGCACAGAAGCAGCTGAGAGAAACATATCTCTGCCTGGAGGGAGGGGGGGGAGCGAAAGAGAAGAAGGAGGGGAAAGGGAGAAATAAAAAGAGGAGGAAACTTCAAGAAAAAGTGTTTCCCAGAGAAATAGCTTGGCACATCCCACAGTAGAGACTCTGCACCTGTACCAGTCAAAGGGGAACGGACACTGTTTTGCTAGGTAGCTGCAGTTTTCTTCTGGATAGTATCCGTGTCTCGTAGATCCTGCTACTACACTATATATACACCCTTGTCTTTCATTGCTCCCTCTATCAGTTTGCATTCCAGACTTGTCATCTCTTAGGGATGGGCTGTTTGTCCTATTGCTACTATAGCCCCTGCCTAGGGCTGCTGGGTCTCCTTCTGAATATCCTTGGCTGTATAGGATGTATTGTCTATACTCGAGGAGGGGGAGTGTTGCTTTCAAATATTAGTTAGAGGTATCTATTTTCTGCCCTTTTTGTTCTTTTTTTTTTTTTTTTTTTTTTTTTTTTTTTAAAAAAAAAAAAAAAAGGCATGATGGTCCTCTGTATTTTCCTATATTGTTTTCTAGTGGATGGATATGGTCCTTTTGTGTCCTGCTTGCCTGACATTAGGTGGAATCAACTCTTCTCTAGTCCCCAGTCTTCTTCCCCAAGTGTATGCTGTACACATGGCTCCCTACGCCTCATTGATGGTTGCTGGTTATAAATTCATGTTCTCAATCCCTACTCTGTTTAGCTGAAGTTGGATGTCATCCCAGTGCCTTGCAACTGTCCCTGGTCCAGTGGAAAGTTTAATCTGCCAGTTCACGGCATGTCGTCCTATGGGGAGAGCTCTGTTCAGTGCAGCTCCACACTGCACAGAGAGAAGCTCATTAGCAGGACATGGTAGTGTCTGATGACACTGTGGTCCAAGAAGGCCTCATTAGGCACAAAATGTTTTCTGCGGCTCTCTGAGATTTCCTAGTAACTTAAGGAATTCAGACATAGTTACCATGGGGGCACAGATGAAATGGGGAGCAGAGATGCACTCTCCAAGGGCTATCTCCCATCTGTGTCTTTTGGAGGAGCAGATATCAGACAAAGCCTTTGACTCCTTTTGCATAGTCTTGGGTCCTTGCTACAGAGATGCAGATGGAACCAGCTGGGCCTGGCAGGCACACTCTTCCCTGGTTGGCTGCTAAGTGGTGTTAAGTGATGAATGTTAAACTTAACAAGGGGACTTACAGATTTACGTAAGGATTTTACTGCCTGCCAGGTATAAATGATGGAACAGCTTTGATCTTTAGGGGGATCAGTACTAGAAGTGATTTAAACTAAAGTTAATAAAACTGTTTAAAACTGTACTCTGTAGTCCCACAGGCTGAAGGAGCCATAGTGGTCACTTGACTGCTCTAAGTAAAAATTGTTCACATTTATGAGGGAGATCAAATCCCACTGGTGTTAACGATGTTTTCAGCTGAATAATAAATGGTATCTTCCAAGAGTTCTGCAGGTCCTTTCCTGCATGTGCTGCAGGTCCCACAACCTACTGGAGCCACCAATCTGTTATCCACAGATGCAGAAAAATGGTAGACTCTTGGTATTTCCACAGGCTTTTCTCATTCTCTCTCCACTTCATAATCTATAAACCAGGTTTGATCTCTTTGCCATCCTGTAGCATGTCACAAGCTAGTGTCGGTATTCTTTTATTGCCATAAAGCAGGACTCTTGGAGTGTTTTATCTTTGGAATTTGCTGGCCAGCAGTGACAAGTAAATGCCATAAACATTAAAATTTCATTGGCTTCATGGTGGGCTTTGCCACCAATGACCTTTAGAAAGGGGACATCACATTACAGTTTTTATGAATGGTCCTGCAATGTCTTCTTATATCACAGTGCATCTTAAGAAAGTTCCCCACAAAGGTGAAAATTCTAATTTTTAATGGAGGGTCTGTTTTCTGTCTCCCAGGAATCTCAGTTGCCCCATACAATATAATCATGGGTATTTCCCTTGGACATTTCTGTAATGTCGCATGAAGCAGTGTGAGCTGTGGTGGACAGGGTGCTCGGATGCTGGTGCAAACAGCACTTGTGTAACCTGCACTGATTTGGGTAAAGAAGTGGCTCTTTTGTAACTACCAGAGAAGTTGATGGGATTTCTGGCATTCCTGTATCATCCCAGATCATTCAGTTTACAAGTGAGATCAAATTCCATCAGTTATTTGTGTTCACAACTATGAAGCAAACCAGGCTTCTCTGCATGCCAGGGGTCATACTGTCAACCAGAGTCATCAGGCTCTCCCTCCACAGACACACACAAATGGAAGTCATCCTGCTATTGCTATAGCATTTTTTAATTCCCCTGCCATTTCCTAGAAACTCTTTAAAAGTACCAGAATGCCTTCTGTCTACTTGGTAACAAAACAAGTAGCCTTTCATGGGCCTCTCTAGAAATCAGTGATTGGCAGCCACTGAAATTGAATTAGCAGTAACTCATCACGTGACAGAAAAAATACTTTTCTGTTTTTATTTCAGCCCAGTGCACTGTTGGTGATGAAAATCTGCAGCACAACAATTTGATGAGGCTGTGATCGTGGAAGGATACAAAAAGAGATGTGCTGTTTCAGGTGGATCATGAGGAAATCCTGAATTATAAAGGTACAGTCAAGTCTGGGATGGGATTTGCTCTGTGGAGGAACCAGCTGGAAACTGCCAGTGATTGGGAGGAAGTTGCATGACAATCTTGTTACCTGTACCTTGTTATATAATTACCTCTTGCAGAATTTGGTGGGGTTTTTTTTCTGAATTACAGTCACTGCTGGAGATGGGTTATGGGTTTAGGCAGACTACTGGCTGGACAGCCTGGTATTTCCTGCGTTCTTACTTCCATGGATCCTCTAATAGCCCTGCTGCCTAGCTTTGACCTGCTATTTTGTCTCACTATGAAGATGGTCTATGTCTGAGATTGTTGTGGGATTTCTGCAGACAGTTTCTAGTGGTATATTCAGAATCCCTCAATATGCTCCTCGCACTCCCGTCGCATTTTCTAAATCCCTTGGGGGCTGAGGGTCATCTCTCACTTTACATGGGATAAATTGATAATGACACAATGAAATCAGTCATGATGAAATGGCTCCATTTTTATTACAGAGAGAGGGGATTTTGGATCTGTGCTTCTGTTGTGGTGTCTCAGGAGCTGTCCTTACACCATAGTGGTGTTTTGGCAAAGATTTCCAACAGTATTTTGAAGTCTCCTATCCCATTCCATAAACTTGACACTAGATTCAGGAAACTGTTTTCAGAGGTTTTCTTGTGTGTTTCCAGAGAAGTTCTTCACATTGTGTCTTTTATCAGCTTGTCCATTTGCTGCAGCAGGGGTTTTGTGAGGCCACAATTATGTTAGAGAATGAGGGAAATAATACAGATAGTAGATGATCAACTGTGGCTAGAATTCATTCCTCACTCACCTGTCAGTGTGGGTGAAGAAGTAGTTTGGAAAGCATCACTAAATTTACAGTCATTTTCTTGTGGCTCCTAAAGTCTGTCTTTCCTTGTACTACCTCATCAGACTAAGGGCTAGTTCCCAGTAGCTTTCTTAATCCCTTGAAAAAGATGCTGTATGTCCCTGGAAGTCTGGGGAAATCAGACACATCATACCCTGAGACTCTTTTGAACCTGAGACTCTGCTCTCAACTCATTTCTGTGGCTTGGTATCTTGTCCACGCTGCGGTGGGATGTTAGAGCCCTAAAAGTACTCAGAATAAATCAATGGGTGTCAGCTGATGTACACCCCTGGAAGATTTGGCCCAGGTGGGATAGAGAGCAGAGAACCCTCCAACAGAGTCTCTTTAAAAGAAACTACAGGCAGGTATTTCAACCCACTTAGCTGGGCATTCAATTATGGCTTTTGCTACAGAGTAAAACCTGTTTTTCCAAAGAACACCGGTAGCAGCCTCTTAAAAAAGGAGTTGTGGCCCCTCCCCGGTGACCTTTCCTTGTCATATGCTACATGCTGTGATGTTCCTACACAATAGAGAACACTCTGGTCTCTGTGTACTTGGCAAAGGAAGAAATGGCTTTTTTAATCTCATTGCATGAATTATTGGCAAAACGTTTGAAGTGGCTCCAAGATTTCTCTCTGACTGACTTGCATTTTCTCAGGAGATTTGTGTAGTTTGGGAGTTTGGAACGTGTAACTGAGTAACTCAGAGAAAGCATTTGCTACCTTTTGAAAGGCTGCTGTGCCCTTGGAGAAAAACCACTTCATCTGCTGCATCAACATCCCTTTGCAGAGAACAAGCCATGTTGTGACTGACGTGCTGTGTCCCCTCAAAGGATACTGACTCCTGCCGACTCCTGCTGCTGCCCCACCTGGCTCCTGGTGCAGGTACTACCTAGAGGCAGTGCCCCCTGCGGGTGCTGCCATGACATCGCCCCCAGCCAGGCCTTGGGCAAACTTAAGTGTGTGCCAATGTTTGCCCTGAATAGTCTACAGAGATGGGGCATGGAAACACAGGCAACAGCATGGGGTCATGTACCAAGGAAGTGCCAGAACTGGGATTAAGACCTGTGCTTCTGCTGCGGCAGCCTTGCCAGCCCTGAGGTATGGTTAGAGCTACCTCATGTTGGTAGCCAGCCATTTTCTCTTTGCATACTGCCACCCTTGGCTTGATGGCATGGCTCTGCCATGGGCTAGGTATTGCTCCAGGGATACAGTGCAGACCACATCCTTCCCCTTTGCTGGAGCATCCCTCTGGCTTCCTGCTGACCGTGGTGAGTGAAGGGTTGTCACCTCCCAGGGATGGCTACCTCCCTTCCAGTGCTAGGCTTCTTTTTGCAAGATCAAAGCAGAGGGAGTGTGCCAGAACCTGCCAAACTGCTGCCGAGGAGACTGACAAGGAGTGACAGAGCCTGAAACTGTCTGGCAGATTGTTTGTTTAATGGGGGAAAATGTTTTCCTGACACTGTAGAGCACTTTGAATCACAAATTATGTCAATAACACACATTCACCTGTTCCTACCATGGAGCTCTTCTCCCTCCTACGCTGTCCCTTTAGTAGGAGACTCCATTAGTGCTCAGATCGCCACCAGCCAAATGCTGTGAGCGTGTGGCTGATTTGACAATCAGGGCCAGCAGCGTGAGAGTGACCATGCCGCGGGGGCAGTGATCCCTGCAGAGCTGCCAGGGCAGCAGCTCCAGGAGAAGAGGAGAGGGGATCACAATGGCTTCATTCTTCATCAGGCTCCCCCTGGCCCCTCCAGCCCGCCCCGGTGGCCGGCCCGGTCTCAAAGTCCTCCCTTCAACTTCGATTCCCTGGGCCTGCAAAGTGGAAAATGAATTGGATCCCAGCCATGTGCTACCCTGCTGTCACCTGGTGTCATTTTTATTTTTCAGGCTGAAATGGCCCCAGAATATTGGCAGCTCTAAAATCGTAAGGATATCTAATCGGGTGATTTATGCCG